>NC_092866.1:66763985-66771687 GCF_032062135.1 Pyxicephalus adspersus | reverse complement strand
CATGGTCCCTATATACCGCACAGAATATACCCCTCCCATGGTCCCTATATATCATGCAGTATATACCCCTCCCATGGTCCCTATATACCGCACAGTATATACCCCTCCCATGGTCCCTATATATCATGCAGTATATACCCCTCCCATGGTCCCTATATACCGCACAGTATATACCCCTCCCATGGTCCTTATATACCACACGTTATATACCCTCCCGTGGTCCCTATATATCATGCAGTATATAACCCTCCCATGGTCCCTATATATCATGCAGTATATACCCCTCCCATGGTCCCTATATAACACACATTATATACCCCTCCCATGATCCCTATATATCACACAGTATATACCCCTCCCATGGTCCCTATATATCATGCAGTATATATCCCTCCCATGGTCCCTATATAACACACATTATATACCCCTCCCATGATCCCTATATATCACACAGTATATACCCCCTCCTATGATCCCTATATAACACACATTATATACCCCTCCCATGGGCCCTATACATCATGCAGTATATACCCCTCCCATGGTACATCATGCAGTATATACCCCTCCCATGGGCCCTATACATCATGCAGTATATACCCCTCCCATGGGCCCTATATTTTAGGAGGAGGCAGTCATCCCTATTCTAATGGTTCGGAGGCACAGAGAAGATTTATGTATATGAATTCAGTCACTTGTGTGCGGTTAATCTGCAGAAATGTGGAATCAGAGCGTGCTCTGCCAGCTGAGGATCTGTTACCATGGAAACTGCAGTAACAGTGCATCTTCCGTTTCATCAACGATCTCAGGAAAGGAGAATACACATAGAAGAGATGGGAACATTCATACTGAGCGTTGTGAGATCATTAGTAATAAATGTAAATATAGATAATATTCTATACATGAGCGCTGTGTATGGTGTATCAGTGCTGTTTATATTAGGAATACATATATAGTACAGGGATATTTTATAATGTATGCATATGTGTCGCTGTTTGGATTTGGGCAATCATGAATTTGGCCAGAGCTTTGCACGTCTATACCTAAACAAGGCCAATACTCAGCCAGAGAATTCCGTTTATAAGGTGAGCGGTCCCGTAATGCCATGGTACATCAATGAGCAACTAGGGAGGAGGAGAAGACTCAGGAAACCATGTTGGTGCTGACAGCCAGCTGGGTGGACTGACATTTACATGGAGCCATGGAAGGCAAGCAATCGAGTTAGAGCTGCATTGGGCACTGGATGTTGTGTGGGTGGCTAAGAGAGGGATCCATGAAGATTTGGGAGCTGGGACATCACTGCAGGCAGAACAGATCATTCTGTCCTGGGATGGATAGGAACTGCACATTTCTCGTTGTGTTAGAACTAGCAATGGTCTGCAAACTTCACAATCACATGTGTCCATTACAGGTTGGTCTACATCAAATTTTAGATTCCCAATTTTCATTTTGTGAAGGGTAGTTTGAGTCCAGATTTGGATGATCACAATTCTCAACACTGTTGTTCATTTCACTCCCCCAAAATTTAGATACCTGAACATGTATAGTTACTTGCAGTGTTTATATTCATTAATGGAGATTTAAATCTCTTAGTAATTCCACCAAGAAAAACTAAAATATACCACAATGATCACCCTGGTTGTTATAACCACAATACGGTCTGTGGAGTGAAAAAAGAGGTCTGCTAATACAGAAAATGAATTTAAATGAAAATTTAAAGGACACAATTTATGCTGCTCATAATACATTTCAGACATCTTCTACAATTAGGCAAAGTGGCAGTGAAAAGAAGGGGCAGTGGTGTTAGACATTGGGGGAGGGTAAAGGATGGGCTGAATGGGCCCCTCACCCAGCACAACCCAAACTGTAATAGGGCAGGCCTGGCATAGTGTTACTGCCAATCTCTTATAATTGATGTACGGTGAAGATGTCTTAGAGTGGATGGCCTAGCATGGGTCAGTTTAACATCTCCCTCCCAGATACAAATTAGCCAATTTCCAGTTAGACATAAACAGTCTCCTTTTCATTTTCCTCCAATTCCAATATTATTTTAGGGCCCTCTACAGCTTTCTGATTCTGTTGTAAAGCTTGCTTAGTTTTTTCCTAGGAGGGTCCCTCCAAGAGTCTTTTGCCTAACTTTTCAGGTTTGCTGCTGTCCATGTGTGGTACCTTGGGCTCATTAAGACAACATGGCATGTAAGGTATACACAAGGGCATTATTTGGTACATTTTATCCAGCTAACCCTAATTCTGCATTACCGTGGCACTATGCTTCTAGCCTGATATATTTCTTACAACTTTCATTGTGATTCATGAACAGGCTTTAGGAACCCCGGAGAACTGTAAATAAAAGGATTTGCATCTTTCCCATATTACCTTCTAACCTGCATAGGGTGGCCCCTTCATACCGGTGTAAACATTTTCCTTATTTTAATAACCCAGTGAAACATTTGGTGGTGTTTGCATTATATTTTGGTGAATTGGGCTGGTGTACTTCCCCATTGACTTTATTGGTGTTTGAAATTGGATTCTGCCCAAATCCAAACACAGAGGCATGTTAAAGCAATAACTAATAATATATAGATTCTGTGTAGATGGATTTACAGCAGGGAAATAAGCACTGAACAAATCAACATTTTTCTCAATAAATTTATTTCTAATGGGGCTATTGACATGTGTGCCATTCCACTTTATTACATATGGCTTAATTTGTCGATGTATTTGTTTGATTTCCTTGTATGTGTGAATTACTTGGGTTGTTACCTATATCTAAGCTAGATGTAAAGGCATTAACACTACTTTATCCAACATGCATTATAGGCATACTATTAAACTAGTTTTTGGTATGCTAGGCTTTTGCTCCTCACTATCTTATTTTAAGTGTTGTTTAGAGAAAGCTTTTCTTTTCCAAAATATTAGATTGAGGATTCGTGGAGAGGGCTCTCTTATTCAAACTGATGAAGCAGCCCAACTCCTACCTTACCTACACCATCAAGATGAGTCCCATGTGGTGATGTTCTTTTGAAAACTCATTAAGTCATGTGCTTCAATGGGCAGAAAACAAAGCATGTGCACACAAGGTGGCTAAGTGGAGCACAAAGAATCAGCTTCAATAGTACTGCCACTGTAAACAAGAAATTGTAACTGTCTGGCAGGATCAGCAGGTATTTTAGTATGTACTATTATATTTTGCCAAAATTGAAGAACATGGAAATAAAAATGTTTTCGAATCTTTCATTTTTAAAAAAGTTTTTTTTTTTCAAAAAGAAATAATGTGGTTTTAATGATACTTAAAATACTTTAAAGATACTTTAACTCTCTCTGTAGGAAGAAAAATATTACCGTCATTAACAGGAGATAAATAGAACAAAATATTCTAGTAATTTAATGTATAGAGCTTAACTATATTACATGGATTGTGCACTAAGTTTGCTTGTTGCTCCAATAATATAATGACTGTTCATATCAACTTGCTGCTAAAGAACAGAATCATTCTGGACTTCTGCAAAAGAGCAGTAAGCACCAAATCATTTACAAAAGCCTCATGGTGTCAAATTCACTATTCCTTCGAACTTTACATGATCCTTCAATTGATAAAATACATTTTTTAATTCTCTTTTGAATATTTTTAAAAGCCTCGGGCCACCAAATACACAGCAAACAGATATCAAACACCACTTTGTATCAGATAGCTGTTCATACCGGAGAAGTGTATGTTCTCCATCTGAATTCAGGAGACCCTTTAGTTCTCCAATCATCTGGTAAAGACGTGTTTGATGTTCAACTTTCTACTTAGGAAGTATGTTCTCTGTACAACTACTGAAGGCATTTACATTCTCCCTCTACCTCCAGAAGATGTGTGTGTTCTCTAAGCAAGTACATGTATGTGCTCCATCTAAAGTTTTCCATGAGGCCTACTGGCCATGTCATTGTTCTCCACCTAGCTCTGCCTTTTCCACTATTTTAATGTGTGGAAACTCTTGAAATAACTTTCAGGTCTAAAAAAAACCTCATGCTAGCGTTACTATATTCACAGCTCAAAGAACATTAGTGTAGTGGTCGGTGGCAAAAATATCCCCTACATTGCTGGGAAGTGAGAAGAATGTCACCCTCACAAATAGCCAAAACAATCATTGGTGTTGGTTAAACTAACCCAAGAGGTCCAAATTGCTCAAAGGTTGAGGAACCCCTAGAAAACTCGAATTGCAGCTGGCCGCCGCTGCATTGACATAGTGCTGCTACTACAATTCCCGCCATCACTCGTGTCTATAGACCAGCGGCCTCTCTGCCTATGTGTGGCCCCGCATTGGACTGTTTTAGAGACGCAGGGAATTGTAGTAGCGGTGCTATTTCTTTAATATAAGCTTGTTCCAGATTGAATATGAAGCTTTTGTTTCCATATGAAAAGGTTTTTTTATCTAATGAGAAGGAAAAACTTCCTCAAATTTTTCAATAAACTTCAAGTTTGGCCCCCGACTTTGTCTACGTTTTTATTTTTGTCCCTCTGTGTTTTTGAGTTTGACACCCCTGCTCTACAGGAACCCTAGTTAGAAAACACTGGCCTGGATAGTGGGGAACATTGTGCTCTCTTTATATCCATTGAAGACTTGTATGTTTCCCATTCAGCTTCTGAGGATATGAAAGCTTTCTGACAGTTAACTGAAGAATTTTGTGTTTGACATTCAGCTAATGGAGGCTTGCACTACTGAAGAATTGAATGTTCTTAATTTAACTTCTGGGGCTTCTTGTTTGTTCTCCATATGGTTACTGAGAACTTGTACAATCTCCATCTGACTACTTCTATGTTCTCCGTCCAGCTTCTGGAGACTTGTATGTTGTCTCCTGATACTTTTAGACACTTGCATGTTCTTCTCTGGCTATTATGTTTTGTAGCATTTCTATCCAGTTACTGAAGATTTGAACACTCTCCCTAATGAACATATTCTTTCTCTCAGGGTTCTAGAGACCTGTAGAAATTGTATTTTACCCATTAGTGAACAGGATTTGTGCACATTGAGTCATCTTCAGCATCCCTGTGTTATTTTAGCAGGGTGTAACACTTTCATATTTACACATGGAATATTTGGGAAGGAGGCAGTGGTCACCCCTGACCTCTATTCAGCTAGTCAAAGATTTTGTGGGCAGGATAACCTGCAGCTGCTGTAAATCTTTTCTCAAGGGCAGAAGACACTTTGCCCCTCCATGGTTCTGCCCCCTTAGTAAGTAATAAAAAGGGCTGCGCAGGCTGCTTGTCATTGACTGGCAGCAAGGAATAACCTTCAGCAAGGTTGTTGATTATTTTCAGCGGCTGCCAACACTGAAACTGGTGAACTGGGACCAGCAAAGGGGCTCCTGAAGTACAATACATAGTAAATGAAATCACCTACAGTCACCTGTATTCTCAATATGAAGAGCATTGGTATTTTCATTGTGGCAAACAGTGATTTGGTAGCAAGCCATGCAGACAGCACCTGTTCAGCTGATGGAAAACTTGCAAACAAAACATTATGAAAATTATTATCTGACCACAGTTCCCTAAATGAAATCTTCTTTGGCCCCATAATATTGTACACCCCCAGATCTCTTTAGTACTATACAATTTATACCCATAACCATCATACCACAGCCCCCCCCCCCCCACCATTCCATTGCAGTTCTGTGTTTCCCCAATAGTATACAGTCGGCACCCACCTTAATTCCCCCTCCAGTGCACTACACAACAACCCCCTTCCCCCATCATCTTCACCATTGAGTGACACCTGATGATGAGCAGCGGTCAGTGGAGCCTGAAGGTTGCAGAGACACAACAGTCATTATCCTCCCCCTCATTCACTCACTTACTGAGTGGAGAAAGCCATCCATGTTTCCAGCAGCCATTGTGGCTCCAGTGAAAGCCTGTCTCAATCACACATGATAGAATGGGTGCGGGGAGGGGCACATTACTGATACTGCAGCTTACCCTGGCAAACCTAGATGAATAGGGGTCTTCAAAGAGGGCCCAGATCCTTGGCTGCCACCTCCTCCAGAATCCTCCAGCCTTGCCATCAGGAGAGTCACTAAGGGCCAATCTCTTGGTCATCTCCAACTCTTCTTCTCCATCCCCGGAGTCACCGGTGCCATCCATATCGCCTTCTTCTACACTGCTTTCCACTGGACCCCCTCCAAAACTGTCCAGAGCCTCCTCTGCATCCCGGTGCTGCCGGTAGGTCATCCAGCAACAAGGCTCTACGTCTGTTTCATCAATGCCCCAGAATGCCAACTCTTCCTCGTACAGAGGGCCACATACATCTGCTGGGCAGTGCAGCTTGCCAGTTCGGTAGTAATTCAATATGTGGGCAAAAACCCCAGGATGGCGGTCAAAAAAGAACTCATCAGACCGAGGGTCATAGTCAAAGTGGCTGTGGGCATCAGGCTCTGCTAGCCATGCCAGCCTGGTGCCTGGCAGGGTGCGAAGGGTGCTGCGATAGGTCTGGTGTCGTGTCCCACCTACGTTGATCACGATCCGGTCGGTGTCGTCTCCTTGGCCCATGACGGGTGTTAGGGCCACTCATCAGTCCCAGAGTGGGTGCTACTGACAGTTCAGTTTTCCTGCCATGCCCTCCTGGAGTGCAGCTACTGCAGAAGGGGCAGCTCACATCATCCCAGCCCCCTAAAGAGAAAATCACAGAAGATCCCCGGATCACATCAAACCCCCAGAGTGGGACAGCTTCCCATTCATCCCCAGAGGAAGCCCTCCAAATACTTTACTCCCAGAGCTGGTGCTGAACGGACAGCTCCCCGGTAACAGAACCCCCCGGAGGTGGTGCTGAACGGACAGTTCCCCGGTCACTTCATTCTCAGATGACAGCTTCCCCGGTCAGCACATAATGGAGCGCAGAGCTGGCGCTAATGCTGCGGCTGGAAGATGAGCTGGAGGGAGCGCGCATGCGCAATGTTTTCCACGCACCGCTCAGGTCCTAGCGCTGCCGCATCACCGGCGTATCATGAGATGTGACGGGGGAATGCGAGACGTGATCCCAGGCAGAGAGGGGCAATAAATATACATATATATACATATCTATATTCTATATACATATATATATCAGGCAGTACAACCCCGGGGCTCAGAATCTAGCAGAATATCGATTTATCGGAGAATACTGGGAGATTAGTATCGATCACTTTCTGGCTTTCTCCAATCTGATGTCACTCCGTGCAATGGATCCCATCATACTTAGCAAGATGGATCGAGTTTCTCTGTGTACCCCCTAAGTGGATTCCTTTTATTTCAGTCAAGCCCAGAAATCCATTATTACTGAAAGGAGGGGTAATATTACAGAATGAGGGGTAATTTATTTGTGGGTAAAGGGGTATTGATCCTAGATGGACGGGAATCAATCCTTTGAAAATGTTTAAAAAGCTTGAATAGAACATTGTTCATCCTGGATAGTGGGGTATTATTCCTCGATAGGGGGGTATTATTCCTAGATAGTGAGGTATTAGGCCTGGATAGTGGGGTAATGTTCCTGGATAGTGGGATAATAATCCTGGATATTGGGGTATTAATCCTGGATAGGGGGGTATTATTCCTAGATAGTGAGGTATTAGGCCTGGATAGTGGGGTAATGTTCCTGGATAGTGGGGTATTAATCCTGGATAGTGGGGTATTAATCCTGGATAGTGGGGTAATATTCCTGGATAGTGGGGTATTAATCCTGGATAG
>NC_092866.1:66763590-66763790 GCF_032062135.1 Pyxicephalus adspersus | reverse complement strand
TAGATAGTGGGATATTAAGCCTGGATAGTGGGGTATTAATCCTGGATAGTGGGGTATTATTCCTAGATAGTGGGATATTAATCCTGGATAGTGGGGTATTATTCCTGGATAGTGGGGTATTATTCCTGGATAGTGGGGTATTATTCATAGATAGTGGGATATTAAGCCTGGATAGTGGGGTATTAATCCTGGATAGTGGG
>NC_092866.1:66759672-66763530 GCF_032062135.1 Pyxicephalus adspersus | reverse complement strand
AGTGGGGTATTATTCCTGGATAGTGGGGTATTATTCATAGATAGTGGGATATTAAGCCTGGATAGTGGGGTATTAATCCTGGATAGTGGGGTATTTATCCTGGATAGTGGGATAATAAACCTGGATAGTGGGGTGATAATCCTGGATAGTGGGGTATTAATCCTGGATAGTGGGGTATTAATCCTGGATAGTGGGGTATTATTCCTGGATAGTGGGGTAATAATCCAGGATAGTGGGTTATTAGTCCCGGAAGGAAGGGTATTGATTATGGATAAATGGGTCCTTGGAGTGGATAGAGGTTTTTTGATCCTGGATGGAGGGGTGTTGATTTTAGATGAAGAGGTATTGATCCGGAATGGAGGAATGGTAAATCTGAATTGAGGTTTATGGATACTAAATAGTGGGCTGTGTATTTTACATTCAGGGGAATTGATCCTAAATTGAGTGTTGTTGATCTGTGATAGAGGGGCATTGATACTGGATAGAGGGATTTTAAATCTGAATTGAGGGGTATTGATACGAAATAGAGGGCTCTGTATTCTACATTTGGGGTATTGATAATGAATTGAGGGCTGTTGATCCTGGATGCAGGGGTATTGATTGTAGATTGAAGGGTGCTGATTCTGAATGAAAGGGTATTGATTCTGCCTAACCCTGATCCTAAATTGAGGATTGTTGATCCAAGATGGAGGAGTATAGATTTTGGATAGAAAGAATATAATTCCGGATTATAGGTGGGAAAAGTGTTGGTCTAGGAGGGAGGGGGATTATTTTGTGATGAAGAAATTGTTATCTTGGATGGAGGGTATCGATTTTGGAAAGAGTGACGTTGATCCAGGATTTAGGGGCTTTGATTGTGAATGGAAGGGTTTCGATTCTGGATGGAATGGTGTTCATTATGAAAGGGGAACTATATTTGAAACTGAAGATCAACAAAATTTTAGATTTGTTTGATTTGAATTTGATCACCAAAGAAGCTTTGAGGAATGTATTAGAGCTATTGTTCTCTCTTTCTGAAATCTCACTGAATAATTAGAATACTGATTAGGCAGGTAGGTTTTCAAACCCATTTTTGATGCATTTCAGAAGGTATATCTTTCCAAGTCAGCAACAGATTACTAAACTGAATCCTGTCCTAGGTGAGGCAAAATATTTTTGACAGATGGAGTCAGTGCTAGGTCTGTGGGATCGGAGAGCTGTGTAACTAGGGATCTACTTGTAACTGAATGAAGTGTATAAAAATAGTTCTGTGTCATGCTGAATAAGTAGGGATATGATGTTTTATATATGGATCCTCCGTGTAATAGGAGATTGCCTTTGTAATTTGGGATCTTATGTGTTATCAGGAGATCAGATATGTGTTTGTGGATTTTCCATTATTTAAGGAAAACTACTGTATTAGGAGTGTTCGCTATGCTGGTTAGTGAAACCACTTTGTATTTAGGGATCATGTGGATTTATATCAGGAGGTAAGATTTCTCAAAGGAAAAGCGGTAGTCATATCTACAATTTATTCAGTGAATTGTTGCTTTTTATGGGGGAATGGGGGAAGAGGTATTAAAGTCTTCATTCTTTTTCTCTGTTATTGGATAATTTGCATTGAAATGCATTGGCTATCAGCCATCTCATTGAAGTATAAGCTCTGTGAAAATCAGCTATGTAATAGGTAGAGGATCTGTGATAGGTGGAGGAGTAGCCCTACTACTATGGGATCAACTTTGTAGTGGGTATTGGATAAGCCCTGCTATTGTAGGATAAACTCTGACATTGAGGTATCAGCTGTGTAATGAATTGTGGATCAGCCCAGCAATTAAAACATTAGCGCTATAATAGGAGGGGGATCAAACCTGCTAATGTTTTGTGGAGCAGCTATGTCATTGAAGTATCAGCTATATAATGGGAAAGGTATCAACTCTTCTACTGGAGTCTCAGCTCTGTAATTTATTGAAGATCAGTTATATCAATATCAATATGAACTTGTTAGAGTGTGGTGTTAGAGTTGTCCCTCTCTCTCTGATGGCTTCTGTTTACAGCGCTGGGAGAGAACGTAACACACGCAACTCAAGCATGCAGTTAGATCACTCTCAAAGCTTTATTATCATATTGCAGTTTATATAGTCAGACAGCATGGTGGAAGGCACTTTGTAGTTAGTCAATAACAAGAAATACAATTAACAAGTTTGCTGAGCACAGAATGTCTCAAGGCAAGGAGTCTCAAGGTTAGGGGGAAGCAAATGTTGGTTTACTGATAAGGAGGATATAACTAGTTTCAACACAACTCAATTATCTGCAAAATATAGCAAAAACACAAAAATAATTAATTCAAGACTCTTGAAAGCAAAAATTCCACTTCTTACAGAACTGTTTAATGGTTAGGGGTTAGGCTGTTCTATTGGAGCTCAGCTCTGTCATAGGTGGTGGATCAACCCAACAATCCAATGGTTTGGGAAATAGAAATTTCAGAATCCAACTGAATTAGTTTTTTCTAAGGTTTCTTTAAATTTTAGAAACCTCAGAGAGCATGGGTCCAATCTGAATCCATTTTTATAATCAGTTTAGATATAGTTGTGCTGTTGGCGGTTGTGGTGGTGGTACAATTATTGCTTGGTGTGAGGAACAGGTGGCTAAGATAGGTCAGCAATCCAGGGCTGGTTCATTTTAATAAATGTCAATTGCTCCACACTGGGGGCAGACAGCGTCTTTTGGGAGGAACAATTCCACAAGAAGGGTGGACAAGACAGCAACTGGATGGCATACCCAGACAACTTCTGGCCATGATCCAGTTTCAATCAGGTCCAGAGTTAATTAAACTGGCACTTTTAGGTAAGTCTGTACAATCTGCCCTATCCCCCAACCTCATTCCCATTCACCCAAATCACGAATTCTTATCTCCTTTCTCTAGGACTCTATGGAATGTCAGCTCTATCGACAATAAACTAACCTTTAGCCACAACCTTCTCCTGTCTTAATCTCTAAACTTCCTGGCTCTCACTAAAACTTGGCTTTCCTCCGCAGACTTCTGTTGCACTGCCTGCACAAACATACCCTAGACCTGGCAACAGAGTAGGTGGTGGTATGGGTCTCTACCCTAATTGTACATACTGAGTCCTTCCTACCCTCTCTCATTCTCAAAGTCTAAATCTTACCCCCCTTTTGCTGCATCCCAGACCTGGTCATATCTTCTCAAGCTTCCAAACCACGCAGCCTCTTCTCAACAATTGATTACCTCCTAAACCCCACACCTGCTCCCCCCACAACTATCTTCTATGGCCAAGACATTGCCACCTACTTTAGAGATACAATTGTCAAAATCAGACATGATGTCTCTGCTCACCTGGCCACTCCAACCATATCTACCCCTTCTACCTGTAAATCATTACTAACCTCCCTCAGCCCTGTTACTGTGGGCGAAGTCTCCTCTCTTCTCTCATCATCTCCGTCTACTACCTGTCCACTTGACCCAATTCCCTCTGATCCACTCCCCACCCTGGCCCGCGCACTAACTGAACAATTCAACCTCTTCCTTTTTACTTGCATTTACCGCTCGGCTTAGATACATGCCAATATTCTGCCTATCCTGAAGGAACCCTCACTAGACTCCTCCCTACCTTCCAGCTTCCGTCCTATCTCCCTTCCCCCATATGTCTCCACACTTCTAGAACGCCTTGTCTACAAAACACTCCCCCATTACCTGAGCAACAACTCTCTCCTTGACCCCCTCCAGTCTGGTGAGCGGCCCATTCCACCGAAACATCCCTTACTAAAGTGTCCAATGTCCTCATCAGAGCTAAGTCTCAAGGCAACTTTTCCCTGCTCCTTCTCCTTTCCTCTGTTATCTCCCCCTTCTAATACAAATCA
>NC_092866.1:66735713-66758401 GCF_032062135.1 Pyxicephalus adspersus | reverse complement strand
ATGTCGCTGCACCTTTTTCATGTTTTCCCTTGGAGGCCATGTCACTTTCTTCCAGTGATCCTGCTTTGCTCTTCTATCCCACAAGCAGATGAAACACGGGAACTTTGTGTATTCACTCAAATCTCGTTGGGTGTGGCGAGAGGTGGATGGCGGTCAAGCTGACCAATAGATGCTCGTCTGGAGTAGAGGTGGCAGTACTTTGGATCGAAGTACTTGGATTATGGTGGAATGGGTGCCAAGATGTGTTGCGGTCAGTTAGACGGGTGCCCTGCTCAGGGGCATAGTTCAACACTGCCCGGAGTGAGGTAAATTCACCGTATTCAAAGAAGTCTGTCTGTTATTTTCAAGATAGGCTTATAAATTGAACGCGTTTCTCGGACCTGAGTCCACTTCTTCAGGAACAAATTAAGACTATAATTTCAAATTTGGTTGATGTAATCTTTTAAATATATTTGTTTATAGTTTGTATTTATAGCTATTTGCAACACTTACTTCTATCTTCACATTTCCCAGCAATAGCGCAAAGGCCAAAGGCAGCCAACACCTTCTTTTCCTAGTTGTTATAGAATGCAGTACCAGCTTATTAAACTAGTATGAAAGACTGTTAAGAAACTTCCATTATCCATTATTAATTGATTACTCCATTACTCATAGCCTATTGTGATGCCCTATCTTCTCTCTGTGTGGTATTCCTCATTGTTTTTAACCAAATCACCATTGCATTTATATTTATCTTTTTCTCCAATAAATAAAATTCTATGTGTGTGACCACCATACCATTGTCCATTAAATCACCAAGTAGCTCTATACGTGGTTTCAATCTCACCTTTAGGAGAGTTTCAATATAGCACTTAGTTTTCCATCATTTTTCAAACAAACAAAAAGAGGACATAAGGTTACAACTTGCCTCCACATATATTCAACATTTATCACCTCAGAAAAGATTACATCAACCATATTTGTAATTATAGGCTTAATTTGTTCCTGAAGAAGCGGACCTACAACTGAGAAACGCGTCAAACCTATACACCTATCCTGAAAATAACAGACCAACTTCTTTGAATACCTACTTGGTTTTATGGAATTTAACTTTTTTAAAGTTGTATTTTTTGTTGAATAAATTATTGAACTTTTATTAATGTTGAGTTTGGTATACAAAATGCCTTTACAGTCCCATGGGGATTGACCAACCCCAAAGAAAATAGAGAACATTTGATACTAATATTTGCTATATAAATGCATTTTGTCTACTATACCCATATAGATGTTTAATTAGGGGAAATGCTGCTATTGCTTCCTCTGATCCCCTTCCCCAGCTACATTTGGTGACAAATATGTTTAGACACAGCAATTCAAGTTTATTCATTTACATTACCGGTTTACAAAATGACATGCATTTTTACATTTTTGTCTTTTCAGACATGTTCCCACTGCTCCCTAGCAGATATAGTGATAAAAAATATGTTCAAGGAATTAAAAATAAGTGGAAAATGCAAATTTACCATCAAAATTAAGGTACTCAAAATATCAATGCTCATCTCTTTACAGAACTTAGGGTAATGTTTCTCACATTACTCTGTAGTTATTTTCTATTCAGAGTAGATATTTCTAACAAATGTTTATTATTTCTTTACATCATTTTGCCATTTTCTGTTAAGGAAGAAAAGCATGTCAAAATCCCTGAATAAATTTAGGATCTCAGGATCTTCTGGATCTCCAAGTTCCCAAATAATTAGGTCATGAGTACCACACCTCTAGGTAATTTTACAATGCTATGGCTTAAATGGTAATGGAAAAACATTTTCAAATATATTAAAAACAGTTACAAAAACAGCACTAAAACATATAGACATGTGCCATGTCAGCATGCATCCATACTCAATCAAATGGTACATGTCCCAGAAAATTCCAGACAACTTCCAGTTGTCCCTTTTGGAAAATTCTGTGACTATTTTCCTCCTTTCTGGATCAAGGGTCTTTCTATCCCATTGCGGGAGACTGTGGTCCCCATCCCCATTGTTTGCACCTTTGTGCCAGGTTTAGTAGCACCCAACTGTTGACATTACATATTTAAAAAATGTTGTCCACTTTTGCGTTTCAAATAATATTTATGTGATATGAGTCATATGTATACTTAGATGTTTGTAAAGTACCTTACTACATGTTTATTTGTATCATATCTCTAGTGCACTCAAGTTACTGGTGATCTGTACATATATAAAAGATCCCTGATGAAGCAGAGTTTCTCTGCGAATCGCGTCGGATTGCATAAGATCTGTAACAATATCATAACAGGTCTGAACCTTTGTCCTGATGAAATTTTTTTATCTTAGGGTCTATGAAACACACCTACCATATTGCCTTAGGTGGTGTGAATTTAGACCTGTTTTTATATATGTTGATTTAGATATTTGTTTCATATTTGGTATTATAATAAAAACTGTTGTTTTTTTTTAATTTACCTACAGTGTATGTGAACTGCCTTCAAAGTCCCACTTTTGTAGTTGGTTAAATGTCTTTTTCCCACTGGGATGTCGGCAGTTTTATTTATATTTAATATGCCTGAGATGGACCTATGCATTGCTATGAATAAAGTTGTGAGAATGAAGGTACATATAAAGAATGTAGGTAAGTAGAATATAACTGTAATGTACTCACCCAGCCAGCATGGAGACTGCTGCAGCAGACAGCATGGCCGGGGCTTCCACCGCTCTGCTCGCAGCGTGTCTCCTTTCACTGGCGGAGTGATCCGTTTTGACCAAATTACTGTTCTGCTGAATGGCACCCCCAGCATCCCTGCAGCCATGCACAGTACTGCATGCACCCTCAACAGTCCTGCAGGCGTGCACAGCACAGCCCAAGGGTCCTGCTGTAAGAGACATGCACGCTAGTATGCGCGCCTCTTGTAACCCTCATAGGCAGCCAGCAAGTGTAGTTCAAATTCCCTGCAGCCAAATCAACCACAGGGGATTAATTATTCAGTATGTTTCCTCCTATCCAATAGCGCCAGGTGGCGCAATGTGATTGGGCACTCTACCCATTTAATGAGACCCTGTCATTAGCACCCTTGCCTGTTATATTGGATTACCATTTTGACCTCTGTTGTCTTCCTCTGTGTTTTGTCATCAGCTCGGACTTATTACCAGTAGCAACCCGGTCTGAATATTGACCATGCATAAACTCTTCCTACCCTGACTTCGGATTGTCCCTGACTACGCCTTCTGCCTTGTCCTTTTGTACTTCGCTTATCTGATTGATCTATTGTGCTTGACCTTGGCCTGTACCTGGATTACGGAATAAAGTCTGTTGAAAGTATTCCCTGGAGTTATTTGTGATTTGTGTGCCCAGGCGCATTACAGAAACAAGGTTTAGGCTCAATGTCTCTTTGGCAAGAGATGCAAATTACTGGTTACAGGCCACTTGGATGTCAGGTGTCTGAGCAGGTGCTTGTTCAGAAGTTTAGTTTTCATTGTAATTTAATTAAATCCATATCTATAGTAAAACCTAATCCTATAAGTATGCAAATAAAGTGCCCAAACACCCTCACATTTCCATTTTCTGTAAATTGTATGCTGACCCAGAGTTAACCTAAACTAAACAGAGTAACTCTATCAACACTACATATTCCCAATACCTTGTCCATGTGTGTGTACATATGTAGGGTTATATATACAGAAGATAGAATACATATCAAGTGGAAACACAAACAGGGCACCTGGGCAATTTAGGTCCTCCTCCTAAAGAGGGTTGGTATTGACGGCATAGTGTACCAATTAGTAATGGAACAGGAATAGGGAACTCTGGAAACCATCTTTAGTCCAGTCAGCCTAGCGCGCATGATAATGAATTCCTATATCTATATATTAATCCACCCAGACCCTATAAAAAAACTAAAAATAGTGAAATACACTGGATGTTAAATCACCAGTACTGTACATTTGATGGCGTGGTACCTTTGATGGGAATGGCACTGGTCTGTGTGGTGTTCATCCATCTGGCCTGTAGATGTCACTGTTCTAGTTGTTTACTCCTTAACTCCTTACTATCTATATTGGTGTTATTGTTGGTTCCTGCCCTGCTCTGCTCTGAAGATATACTGCAGACAGCGCTCATGTATATAGTTGGTGAATTCTGTAAATAAACCTGGTTTAAGTTACCCTGCCTTCTTTATTACTGGACACAACATATTTGGCGACGGTGATGTCTCTAACCCTAACCCTAACCCTTCTATCTTTCCAGCAACCTTTTCTTCCATACCCAGGTGAGCCTACACACTGCATTTTACTGCTTGGATTCGGGTGAGAATTATATACTTGCCGCTAATCAGGAGTCCTTACCTAATGCTGGAAAACGTGCTTTGCTTATTCACTGCCTGGGAGCGGAAGGACAGCGTATGTTCTACACGTTACCTGTAGCAGGTGAATCTTATCGTTCATCTCTCACTGCGCTAAAAAACTTATTTGTGCCTAAAGTAAATGTGGATACAGAAAGATATAAATTGTGGACAGCATGCTGCCGCATCCACAATACTCCATAATGCAGCGTTGGGAGAGCTGGCTGTGATTTTGGTGCTTTAACAGAGGAAATGATGAGACCAACTTGTGGAAAAAACAAATTCAGCCCGTATTAAAGAGAGATTACTTCTGGAACACGATTTAACCCTTGCAAAGGCTAATACAATTTCAAGTCAAAGTGAAACTGCTGTGGCAGAGGCAAAAATCCTCATCCAGGGGACTACTGGTCCTATACAGGCGGTGAATTCGGAATCTACTTCTCCTTAGACATTCACTCTGAATTTACCTGAACTGCAGAGCTGTACATACACATAACATATAACATATAAGTATTGCTTCAGGTGTGGTTCCACATAACACATGGCTAACTATGCTGCATGCCCTGCAACGGGCGCACAATGCCGCAAATGTATGAAAACCGGACACTTTGCAAAAATCTGCCGTAATTCTGCTGCTAGACAGGTTCAGGAAGTTACTGCTCCAGAGGTTACTGTCCTAAGTGTGGATAAAAATGACATTTTCAGTCCGGATAAACTTTTATGCATTGTTACTATTGCTACGACTAATGAGAGCCATTCTATTACCCCGATGCTTGATACAGGTTTGTTGTTTCTATACTACCTGAGGATATGTGTACTTACTGGCGAGTTATCTAAGAGACCTCTGCTCGGTTACATTTCAATCAGCTGAATTCTTCATTGTAAAGGAAGGCTCAGCTATACCGGGCAGAGATCTTTTCGCTGCAATAAACCTACAATTAGTGGACGGCCTTATCACAACTGCTTCATATTCTAACCTACAACCAGTGTCCAGTGTTCCATCACGTATAACGCATTAAGCTGAGCAAAGAACTTTGTACACAGAATTAAAGTGCGTCACAAGTTCAGGCGTTTACCTTTCTCTGTCAGAGAAGCCGTTTCCCAAGAACTTAATAAACTACTAGAGCAAGACGTGATTGAGCAAGTTGATGCATCAGAATGGGTTTCTCCTATTGTGGTGACCATGAAGAAAACCGGAGCTATAAGACTGTGTGTTGACCCAATAAAGCTGTTATTATTGATAGTCACCCCTTGCCACATATTGAGGAAGTCTTTTCAGAACTCAGAGGAGATAACTTCTTTTCTACTTTGGATCTTCAATGCGCATATCATCAAGTTTTGCTGGATGAGGAAAGTGGAGATCTCACAGCATTTATTACTCATGAAGGTTTGTTCCGTTTCAAGCGTGTTCCTTATGGCCTGGCTTCTGCACCTAGTTGTTTTCTGATGTGTTTAATTCTCAGTAATGTATCTGGTGTTATCTGATGACATCATTGTATATGGACAAACTCTGGATCTTCATGACAAGTACCTTCACATTCTTTGAAATCTCATTGAATCTGCAGGAATGAAACTGAGTACTTCTAAATGCTGTTTTGGACAAACCCAATTGTCGTTTCTGGGTCACATTATATCACAACAGGGACTATTGCCGGATCCTGACCATGTGACAGGTGTGATACAGGTACCTGCGCCATCTGATTTCCAGGCCCTGCGTTCTTTCTTAGGCCTTACTTCATGGTTTTCACAATTTATTCCCAATTATGCTTCAGTTGTGGAACCGATGGGAGCTTTGCTACGAGGAAATACCAGCTTGGTCTGGTCAGAAATTGCTCAGCATAGTTTGGACGCAGCTCATCATGAACAGTCCGGCACTAACATTGTTTTATCCTTCTCTACTTACTATTGGTACCACTGAGGCTTCAGACTATGGCCTGGGTGCTGTCCTTACACAATGCCATGCAGATCAGGTAGGGAAAACTCGCTTTTGCATCCAGAACACTTTCAGAGGCAGAACGTAAATATTCTACTGTTAGAAAAGAAGCCCTAGTGTGTGTTTGGGCTACAGCAAAATGGAGAACATACCTGTGGGGATGACAGTTTATGTTGCGGACTGAGCATAGCCCTTTAAGCACACTGCTAACCTCAAAGGGATTGGGACGAGCAGGTATGCGTATCGTCAGGTTTGCAGAATGTTGCAGCTGATTGTTTGTCACGGGGTCCCTGCAGCTCCTAGTGTACCGGATGAGAATGTTGAAGTTGTGGCATTCACTGATATTGAGGCAATTACAGAGTCTGAGTTCAAACAAGCTTGTGTTTGTGTCTGTACGGGGCATGAAAGAGACATTCTACAAAGCAAATGGCCAAATTCAGCAACTAAACTGAGCCCGGTCCTACAACCTTACTACAGGCTTAGATATTTTGTTGTCCGTGGATCCCATCGGTTGCTGGTCCCACAGTCTATGAGAAAGCGCCTTATACGACTTGCTCATGAGAGTCACCAAGGAATTGCACAAAGCAACGACTACATGGATTGTACTGGTGGCCAGGCATGGATGCCCAAGTACTAACTGCAATTCAGTCCTTTGTTACTTGTCAGAGTCATGAAAAATCTGCTGTAACCCATAGGCCACCGCTTCAGCCAGTGCCATTCCCTGATTCTGCTTGGGAAAAGCTTGGTATTGATATTGTGGGTCCTGTTTCAGTGGCCCCTGTGGACTGTCACGTTGCCATAACATTGATGGATTACTACAGTAAATGGCCAGAAATTGCCTTTGTTTTAAATGTCACCTCTGCTACTGTCATTACTTTTCTCTCCACAGTCTTCAGCAGGGAAGGTAACCCAAAGGACCTGGTGTCGGACAATGGGCCCCAATTTGTATCATCAGAGTTTGAATATTTCCTGTGAGAGAGAAATATTGTGCAGAGGAAAGCTTCTAATACCCCCAAGCAAATGGAGAGATTCAACAAAAGCCTTAAAGAAGCTCTTCAGACTGCAAATCTTACAGATAATTCTTAGAAAGTCTTTACTACAGACTTCTTACGGAGCAACTGCACATGCAACTACTCAAGCATCGCCCGCTGAACTGCTACATGGCAGACATATGCGCACTAAACTTCATGTTGCTGACATACAACTTCCACAACGTCCAGTGACTCTGAGATCATAAGTTGCTAAGACTGGTAAAGTGCAGCAAGATAAAAGTAAGACTTATACTGATCTGAAACGCAGTGCTAGAGAAGTTCACTTTCAGCCCGGATCTCTAGTTAGAGTTAGGAAACCTGAAGTACAGAAACAAGGACAATCCAAATTCTCTAATCTGCTTAGAGTGACAAGGCAACGAGGACCTTACACCTATGAACTGTCTGATGGACCGATATGGAATGCCAGTCGTCTTGCACCTGTTAGGCACGACTTTTCAGATGCTTCACTTGATGAAGGATCTTTTCATATTACGAGGATGTGATGTAGTTAACTTGCCCAGTACTGTTTGTGTTATAGTTTCACATTTTATGTTACTTGCATTCTGTTACATATTTAAAAAAAAAAACAAGCTTCTGTACGAGGGGAGATGTGGTGTTCTTCCATCTGGCCTGTTCTAGTTAGTTTACTACTTAAGACAATCTATATTGGTGTTATTGTTGGTTCCTGCCCAGCTCTGAAGATATACTGCAGACACCGCTCATGTATATAGTTGGTGAATCTGGTAAATAAACCTGGTTTAAGTTACCCTGCCTCCTTCATTACTGGACACAACAGTCTGTTATAAACTAGTCACTCCTAAAATGTAATCATGAGTTCAAATCTTGTAGGACCATTGCATGTCATTCTGTATCTCCCTCACCCCCACAAACGCATCATACATTTGATGTTTTCATTTAGCTAAAAAGATGGTTTGTACAGTGGCACAAGTTGTATCTAGTTGATTTGCTAAAAAAGTTCACTGTTCTTACCCCATCATTTCTCATTTTTGCAGTAACAAGTTTGTACAGTAGTACCCTGGGACTTATATTTAGGCGACATGTTGTATTTCTGTCACTGCTCTGAAGCCCTCCTTACATCCAAAGAAACGCATTACTTTTTGGGTATTGTTAATTTAGCAATAAACATATAAAGGGCAGTGGTGCCAAGCATGAGGGTGGTAGGGGACAGGTGATTTGGCTCTTCAATCATTCACAGTGCAAGCTTTAGTACAGGAATGTCTGCCATTTCTTTATTGTGGTTCTGCCTAACAGCGAGTTGAAGGGGTCATAAGAGGGTGATCCAGCACAGGAATAAGGTCAACTCAAACCATCTTCTTCTTCTTGTTTTTTGGACATTGATAATCCATTTTCTGGTGAGCCATGAATGGGTTACTTCTAGTTTCTTACATATTAAACCCTTCACACTCTCTGAAGTGGTCCACAGGGAGAAGTTTAAAGAATTATTTCAGTTTTGTATATTGGAACTTTGATGGAGGACTTGAAACAGGGAGAGGATGAAGGCATTGCATGCACTGATGCTGAACCCTTAATTCCCCTGAGGGGAAAAAAAAACAAGTAGGAATGTGCCAGAGTTAGGGCCCAGTCCTTCACAAGCCATTAGAGCTATGAATGGGTGGAGTGGGGGGAATAAAGTTGCACTGCAGCAACCTTTGGGAAGAATGTGCAGGGTGCCTCAAAAACCCCAAAGTTTTTGGAGTCCTTCAAAGACGCCACCTGTACACCTCCTCCCGCTTGCTTGGGTTGTTTGCAGAATCTCCATTATCAGCATGCCACCTTTTAACTCACCTTCTCTTGTCCAGCTGTTGCTTGCTTGGTGGACTTGCAGCTCCAACGGAAACTGCAAAAAACAAAACAAAAAACTGTCTGATTTGGGACATTTGTACTTGCTAAAGCAATTGTGACAGTAACAGAAAGCTATCACAGACCATGTAATAGCAGGCTCTCCTCCTTCTTTATGTCTCCATCCATGGGACACAAAAAGTGTCAGAAAAGGAGAGTTTGTTCATTAGGAGGAAGGGGGGGATGCTAATAGTAAGGACAGGAATCCTTAATTAGTTGGAGAAAAGACAAGGACAAATAACTGATTCACTGAATACACAATCACACTTCTAAAGACCAGGGGACTAGCAATACCTCAAACTTCCGCTTCAGAGGGACTTCACCAGAATCTAGCTAAACTGACACATATAGGCAGATACAAATCTTAAATACAATCTGATATAATCCAGGAGTTGTGTAGCTAGATGATTTTACTATATTTCCTAGATTCCTCAAGATCACCTGTAAACTGGAATCAGCAATAGAACCTCGGTCACTGCCTAGGGACACACAAACCAGGCACACGTTGCTACCACCTGCAATTTGTCCACACATTGGGCTGCTAGGCAGCCATACACAGAAACACAGGTCTACACTGATCATTCCCATACACACATCTTACATAGATTAGTAACAGATGTACAGCTGAACATCAGGCAATGGAAGTACAATGCAGCTATGCACACACAATGATGCACAGTCTGTGTAGGAGTTATGGGAGTCAGTATTCAGAAGACCAACCTATTCATTTATATTTAATATTCCAAAGGTGGAACAGAGCATGCAAAATATCTACATTGAAAATGTACAAACAAATAAGGAAATAATAGACAGATGGGATTTTGGCTTTGCTATAAAATTAAAAAGAAATGAAAAGCAAAATAATTTTAAAATGCATTTATAATAAATTCTTTAAAAGTAAAAGCTTTAATTTTTCTACAACTAATATTTTATGTTTCCTGAGATGATTGACTAAGTGGTAGCCAAGTTTTTTCTGCTTGTTCAGAGAACAATTTTGATTGAGGTGACAACTGGTTGGCTTATTTAGGTAAGTCTCAGCCGATCGTCACCTGTACTGTGAGCCTATCATATGCTAAGCCTGACATCTACAGGTAAATAATTATATTTTATGTTTTTATATTATAACCACTCGAAAGGTGTTCTATTCTTCACAAACCCCTGTCATTTTCCATGTGTGGACGAGCCAGAGGACAGTTGTGTTGCCTGATTCACATAAATCAGGGTCCTCAGCGTTGGTCACATTAAAACCATTGATCATTACAGGGTGCGGCCCCTTTTATATCCAGGCTACAAAGTCTAAATGCCAGAACTCATCCACAGCCAATGTTGATTCTGATGCAATGTCTGATCAGTGTGAAGATGTTATGAAAGTTTGAGGTCCACGTGTGAAGCATGAAGTGAAGACAAGTAATGCCAGAATAGTGAATGGCGGGAAGCACGGTTCAAGCAACCTAGGATTGCAGCAGTCTGTCCAGTGGGCTAAGCAGCAGAGATGGCAAAGCTGTGGTTTGGCTGTACAGACACCCTACAGAGAAGCAAAGAAGGGGCAGCAGAGGCACCTGTTATACCACAGCATGCTCAGCCCTTAGAGACCAAAAAACTAAAAGAGAATCTGCAGCAAAGTGATAGTTACCAGCAGCCAGGTGCACTCAACTCACCTTTGCATGCAATACCTTTTTGGAAGGGTGACCAACCAACTTCCAGTCTGATAAGCAGTCAGAGATGAGGGTGATGGTCACTCCGCACAAATCGCTGCAGCTTTATCTATCCCTTGTGGATGATGAACATCCCAGTCCTCTGTGGGGTCTTTGTAAATAAGTGGCACACAGGACCCTCTTTTTGGCCACTGGCTGACGAGCCTTATGTGGGCATCACTATTCTTTTTAATACCATGGGTGTGGGAATCCATAGATTGACAGAAGTATTATTAGGTGGGTGTCTGATGTTAGAGGCAACAGGGAGAAGAATGTGGTTTATTATTATTTATGAACCACAAGCCATATCAAAAAGAGTTCATTTGTTCAATGGTGTGATAAGTGATTGGTCTATTTGTTTCTGTTTGGGGGCTGCTAAGCATACATGGGTGGGAGACTAAACTCGAGCGTTCTAGAGAACTAGCATGTACAGGAACAATTACAAACTCTCCAGCAGAGGCAGATAGAAAAGCTGAAATTTTAAGAATGTCAAGAGGAACATCACTTCTCTCTTGAAAAGATTGTCAGCTAATAAGGGAATGAATAAATAAAACCTGTATCTTAAACCGGTGGTTGCCAACCTTTGGGAATCTATGGATCACTACACTTATGAGCTCCAGACTGTCCATGGAAAGAAACCCCCCAAAGTGACGTCATGATGCCAGAACCCGTCCAGAGACACAAACCGCCCTAAGCCTGCGATCCATATGGGAGACATTGCCCACAGCTCTGGCCAGTGCGCCCCCCCCCCCCCCCCGAGTGGGGTCCTTCTCCTGACCCCGCTGGCTGGTACACCGGCTAGAACCGCTGAGCACCAAAATTTTCTACTGGTTGGCAACCGATGTCATAAACTGCAGAAAAAATGAAATCTCTCTACTCTGAAGGATTGGTGGCAGGGGAAAAATTGTTCAGCAAAATCAGTGAACAAATACATAAAATCTGAGGAATTACCTCTGCAACTGGGACTTTTAGGGCTAATGAATATTGATTACAATAATATAATTTCAAACAAAAATTTTATTTAACATCAATAAAACAGACATCAATTAAAACTTTAAAAAATGGGAAGCAAATATTGTCAAACATTCCTGTCCGGGTAACCTCAACAAAAATTGTTACCCTGTTGGTTCGACACGCAGAGTGTATCCGCTTCTTCAGGAACAGAAAAGACAGGACAAGAACATCTGAAAACAAAATAATTTCACTAACACTCATCTAATTGTACCAATTCTGAAACATATCAAAAATGTACTTTCTTTGTATTGTGATGTACCTGATACATGCAGCACATAGGACCCATCTTGCAGGTGAGGATACTCAGGGAAAGTGACTTTAGGGCTATTTTCAATCAGCAATTATTTCCAATGTCTAATAATAGTAAAAAGAGAGAACTGACTCTTTTATTACAATGTATATGCTTTATATGATTATAGTGCCCAAAAGTTTACCACAGTGTATATAGATGTGTATGTCTAAAGAAAAATTATTTTATTTTCCAATTAAGACACTTTTCAAATTGCTTATGTCTATTAATCTAGTCATTGACCCATTGATAACACTTGTACACACCGTGTTTAAACACCCATCAAAAACAGTGCCGCCATTTTCGCTTTTAAATATAAATCTTTTTAGTGGAAGCTCTTATCCATATAATACACCTTAGAGGCGCACCATATCCATATAGTCCTTAAATCACCAGATTAACCTACAAGCTTGTTACTTGCCAATATGTAGTTCAAAATAGCTATCATCCTATTTATGTTTCCATTTGAATCTCCGGATGTCCATGTATAAACTCTGATCTGCAAGATCAATCATTGCTTTCTATAAAAATCCACCCAAACCCTGCAATTCAAATCTTGTACAAAGGCTCCACTGAGATATACTTTTACATTTCCACATTGGAAGCTAGGTTTGTGCTGGGATTCCTCTGTATTGAATAGGTCCCTGGAATGGAAGTGATGTTGGTGCAGGGACGGATCAATCAATATGTCCTGCAGACAGCTGGAGAGAGGAGGCGTGCAGGTATCAGGTGCATGTCGCTGCCTCTCCTACAATCACTGGCTACCATTTCATCTAATGGGCAAAGGAAAAAAACCACAACTTCTATGCCGGATCAAATCCGCAGCTCCACCAAAAAGTCTTATTGTATGGGGAGAGGAGGAAAGTATTCTCTTCATACAAAGCAGCAACACCTTAGACAATTATGGGTTTTTGTTTCCTCGCCACAGTGCCATCTTCTCCTATTTGGAACGTAACGCTGCTACCGCTGCGTTTATTGTGATTAGGAATTAATATTTTAAGGAAAAAATGGACGAAAGCTTTTAGTTCAACTAAAATGGAAGTATGTATACAAGCATGTAAATATCCATTATAAAACAGTCCTTAGTGATTTGCCGGGTATTTAGTTGAGGCACAAAATTTGCTCATAACAAGAAGCTCATTAATTAATTATTTCAATATATAAGGAATTATTGATGACCATAATTGTACTTCCACATAAGAAAGTACATTTGTACAGAAAATATAAATAATCAACAATTTTTTAAACAATAAATGATTTCAATTTTCTTTTTTCTCTTTATAATTTAAGGAACTGTTATCTCTCAAGACACATCATTTATTCAGATTAATTAAAGCATTCATAAAGCTGTTTAAACCAAGTACCTAATATTACACCAATTATATTTATTGACATATATCAATATAAATATTCTTCACATGATTATTTATTGAATCATATCTATGTGTCTCTAATTACATTAGTGGGTCTATAGCAGGGGTCAGCAACCTTTTGAGTCGGAAGAGTCAAAAATTACAATTTACAAAATTTCAAAGTTTTTAAAGAGCCACAAAATGTTTTCTTGCCAACAATAAATAGTACTCGCATAAATAAAGTTTTTTGATAAAAAAAAACTAATCTATTTATTCATAAGAAAAAATATCTATTTATTCATATATAAGTAGTGTTTTTCACAACAAATTAGATATAAGATATATATAATATATATATATGGCATACGACGCGTGTCACGGGGGAGGGGTGCTGTGAAAAGCGAGTACAAGGGGCTGAGAGATAGAATCGGTGCCTAATCCTCGTTAATCGATTCAGAACGATTTTGAAATTTTTTTTTGTTGATAAAATAAATAATATTTGCGTATGGAACTAAAGGGCCGCAGCTTCACATCCAAAGAGCCGCATGTGGCTTGCGAGCCGCAGGTTGCCGACCCCTGGTCTAGAGGAATGGCTGGAAGCTTAAGATTTCATTGAGGAGATAAATCCATTTTGCTTCTTTTTGTAAAATGCAACGATCCCAATTGCCTCCTCTGGGGCCCTCCACTACCTGCTCTAGAGCCAAGAATTTTACTTCCTCAGTATTCAGATTGTGTCTTGTTGCCATGTGGTGAACATCTTTCCATTTTTTATGGCATATATGTACGCTCATAAATTCATTTTCTAATCTCTCTTTTCGTCTTCCCAACATAATAATGACCACAGCTGCAAAAAGCAAGGTGGAAAATTTCTTTGTTTGAGATTAGGATGGATTTTCACAGTTATCTTTATCATATCATTTTTTCTATAAATCCAAGAACATTGTCTACGTAATCCGCAGAGGGAAGTACCCATTCTTGTTTTGTACATTTTCTTTCTCAGGTTTGTAGTGACTATATACTAATTTATCCTTCAGCGAAGGCAATATCTTGAATGTTATTTGAGGATACACGTTGATATGTTTTTTCAAGACTGGATTAGAAGTGAGAATTGGCCAAAATTACCCACAAATGTTTCTTAATATATTATGTTGTTCTGAATATTCTGTAATTGTTCTCACTTGTTCAGCTTGTTTCATGGATTTATTGGTTGCAAATAATGTTTCCGTTCTCCCTCATTGTTTTACTCCGTTATAAGCTTTCTTAGGGGTAGTTTTCTTATCACCCCTTAAAGCAGAATCAGTAATGTAGATGCAATTTCTTAGTTTGAAAGAGACAATGGGATTTTAGGGACATTTAGGGATATGTGTTAATGGGTCTCATGAGCTTTTACATGAATCTTATGCAGGAATTCCAGAGGTTGTAAGTGCAATGTTGCTTTATGTTGAAAATAGACTTAGATAAAGAAAGGATGGCCCAGTTTTTGGACCCAACTCCAGCTCCTGACACAAATAATTTAGACTTTCCTCCTTTGAAAGCAGACATAACGGTGAAAAAGGTCAAAATGTCCATTGACAAATTGCACAGAAAGAAGGCAATAGGTCCTGATAGCACAACTCCAAAATTTTATATGGACTTTAAAGATATAGTAGCTCCTATCCTCATGGATGATTATAAAAGCTGTCTGAAAATACATCTGATGCCTTGATTCATGAGAGTGTCATTAGTAGTCTTGCAGTCATAGAGCAAAGAGCCTACCGATATAAATAAATACAAACAAAAAAATATATTTTCTAGCTTTTCCTTGCTCATCACTGCTGGTGAGTTGGTTGGTAGTGAAAGGAAGGAACATCTCTGTCATCTCAATAAGGGAGATCTTATAGAGATGCAAAGTCTTTGGGTATGATAATTATGTTGCAGTCTCGATCAGGCTCAAGCCTTCGACAAAGTGGACCATGACTACTTATGGAAACTTTTGTTAAAAGTTGGCATTCCAGAGCTATTTCTCGATTTAAAAACTTTGCACAGAGAGCTTTCCCCTCAACAATGAATGGCAAGGCAACACGTGTAGGGTAGAGGCATATGTACATCTTCTCTATAGATCCTTTTCTGAGATTCCAGGGGGTGATAATTCCCAATAACCCTCCTCTGACTATGGTAGCATATGCCGATGATGTGACTGCTGTGATATCCACTCCTCGTGAGGCCGCCATGTTATCTGCAGCTATAGGAAATTGCACCCAAGCTTCAGGGTCACTTATTAACCTGAAAAAGAGAAAAGCTCTCTGGACTTTACAAGGTGAACCTGACTTTCAATTTCTTGACCTCAAAACCTTCCTGGAAATTTATAGTACTAGTATTTACAACAAACAGACAAACAAGACTAAGGGGCTTTATGAACCAACCTCCATCCTATTGAAGTTTCAAAACTAGAAGATGTATCCAATCCATTGTCCAGAAAACCCAGAAGTCAACATTTTTCCCCCTAACCCTAGCATTACTTACCTTCAAACCCAAGGAATAGCGAGGGGCCACAAAATGTGCTTCCTCCTACGCTATGCAGAAATTGTTGTACGGATATGGACTTTAAAGAGGCCAAGGACCTACAAAAGAGACTGGAACAAGGTTACTCCAAGAAATTGCTAAAACGCTCAGACCAGAATGTTAGAGGCCTACTCAGACATAACCTTTTTTTCCTGGCACGCCTCCTACCAGCACACCATATGGGTCAACTCCACCCCTTTGACCCCCCAGGACTTACCTATCAAGGTTAAAAAAAAAAACCTCATCTACTCCATATTCTTTTTCATGTCCCTGCTCCAGGACCACTCACCTATTCCTGGATCCTCTTCATTAGGTCAGGTACGGGGATGGCACCGCTGCTTGCCGTGTTTCTGAATCTTGGCGCAGATTTTGTTTTAACTGCACATGCACAGGTTCTGGATGCATGTGCGGTTGAAATTACCAGCGTCCGACATCTGTTGGCGCTAATTTTACATTTGAATTACAGGTTTCCTTGGAAAAGCTTGGTTAGATTGGGAGGTAAAATTGCTAATGGGAAATACAAATTTCAGTGTTGGAAAACTGCAAACTATCTTTCTTTGTGTTGGTGATCTTTTGCAAGAACTGCTATCTGCTAGGCTCTTGAGCATGATTTTCCAATTTTTGTGGGGGTGCAGGGTAAATGCAATTACAGGAGGTCTGACTTACCAGCAGAGAAGGTGGTGCGGGTATGGTAAATCCTGGAATACTTTTTGACTTCTAATTTTTAAAAAGTCAATCTGGAATACTTAAACTTAACTGTTTGTTATTTGTGGGTAGGAAACCAAGAAAAATGCAAGTGCTTTTATTTATTTTTTTATACATGTCTTGTGTCTATTTTAAGTCTATTGTAGTGAGTATTGCAAAGATTGTCATTTGTTTCACAGTTAAATGATTCTATTAAGTATTTGGTAAAATGTTTTAAATTCTGTCTGTTTTTTACAATATGAATGTCCATACATACAGAGTAAGAACAGAAATTGAGAATTTCGCCCAGTATGCAGAAGATGTAATGCTTTACAGTCTTGTATTTTCATGCAAACAACAAATGCAGCAAATGTAATTATTATCATTCAGCGTGTGAAGCATCAGAAGTCATTCTATGCAATGGCAATTGTTTATTGGGGTAATGTATGTTATCAGCCTTTATTATGGTGACACAACTATGGACTCTGTACAGCGCTGCGTAATATGATGGCGCTATATAAATACTGTATAATAATAATAATAATAATTATGGTTGTGCTTTTATTTAATGGCCTATAATAGACTTCAACTGAACTGCGACATCTGCTGGTGGAAAGGAAAACTACATCCACGCCAAGCAGAATATCGGCCAGTATGTCTCCACCTAGTGGAGTCACTGAGACTTGCAATGATAGCTTTCAGGGTATACACCTGTGCTGTTAGGTAAAGAAATTGATATTGATATAGATATGGGAGATCCTCTGTATATATTTTCACTTATCTTACTCAGTATCTAGAAAAGATGTTGCTTTTCTAATGTGTTTTCACCACTGCTGTGTTTTTTATAAAAAACTTCTTGGCTAAAATGTTAAGGTTTTTTTCAATCAGAATTATTTGGTAGAAGGTTGAACTACCTTATGGACAGTATTTTTACCAACTTTTTTTTCATGAGGACTACACATCCCCAGCAGCCATTAGGAGGGGTTTTCACCATTCCTGATAAGGTATCTCAAGAGCGGCAGAACAAATATAGCTGATGACCCGGGGCAGATCCAGGTACTATGGTAAAGAAAATTGTACCACTGGCTCAAGAGGTTGCTTTGTTTTACCTAAAATTTAAATCACTTTTGGTAGCTTAAATCTCTTAGGATATCACCCGCCTGGCATATTAAAATATTGTAAATGTTTCCAAAATGTATTCCATAGAGGAATTAATGAACAAATACAAATGGCCCCCATGTCCCGCAGCAGGAATTGACTTGTCTGGTAATGAGTTGCCTTTGCACATGCAGACAAGTCGTAATTGGTAACAATAGAAAAATATGCCAAATTTACTGGCCAGTGACCCGTGTCATTCACCCCACCAATGTATGAAGATAATTATTATTATTACACAGTATTTATGTAGTGCGGACATATTAAGCAGAGCTGTACAAAGTCCATAGTCATGTCATTCTGGCCTTTGCTGCACTGGGTCCCAGGTTGGAATCTCAGCCAGGACTTTATCTGCATGGAGTTTGCAGGTACTCCCTGTGTTTGTGTGGGTTTCCCCCAGGAACACCTCAGAGGAGCTCACAATCTAATGTCCCACCATAGTCATTTGTCATTAACACAGTCTAATAGGGGAAGCCAATTTAACTAACTGCATATTTTTGGAATGTGGGAGGAAAACCCACACAGACACGGGGAGAACCTGCAAACTCCATGCGGATAAAGTCCTGGCCAAGATTCCAACCTGGGACCCAACGCTGAGCCACCTGAGCCACCGTGCTGCCCATCATGGCAAACATACAAAGATGGATGAAGCCATCCCAAATATTCCTCTACAACTGTTTTATTTATAATCATCTGTAATATTTTATTGAATATAGCATTGAATAGAGAAAATAGCAGCTAACATGGATTAGACCCAACTGGCCAGTAAAAAGAACGGGTAAACAAAAGTCAGGTTAGCAGATGGAAGCAGCTGTGCTCCAATAATCAATCACTGACACAACAAGCCCAGGTGAAGGTGGTGTTAGCACCCTGTGAGGTTGGAGATGATATATAGTAAAGGAAATGGGAGTCTTATAAGGCCCCATTGACCCCACTGTGGGGCTTCCTGAGTGGTTGAGGCTTAGCTGGATACAAATGCATCGGTTGATCATGATGGAGCCAGTAAAGTCCAATCTCAGCTGGTACGAATAGAAAGAGGGAATTTACCAAAAGCATTTCCTAATAACTGTAACTGACAAGGAGTGTCTCTGCTAGCTGTTTGTTCCATCACGAGCCTTAGTTACCTCTGACAACCTATTTCCTAGGACTAAGTCAAAATTAGGTGGGGTAGAAGGAGAATGTCCTGAAATACAGAATAAAATGACCAGAAAAGCCTAAATAAAAGAATGTATGTTCTGGGATGGCCAAATCAGTGACCTAAACCCAACTGAGATTCTGTGGCTGAACCGGAAGTCAGCTATAGCTTCAAAGAATCCCAGTGACATTAATAGACCGTAATGGTTTTCTGCATAGTAATCATAGTGCAAGGATAAAGCAACATGCCATTGGTGCCCTATGTGTGTACAGGAAATGATAGAACTATTGGAACTTTTACATGTCATAGATTCTCATGTTTTCACGCTGGGCCTGTGTAGATCATTGTCATTTAGTATTTATATCATTTATTGTATAATACTCCATATATACACAGATTACTATTCTAGATCCCTATATATACCCAAATCAGTATTCTAATACTCCATATATACACAGATTACTATTCTAGATCCCTATATATACCCAAATCAGTATTCTAATACTCCATATATACACAGGCTTCACCTTCTGCTTTGTAATGTTATACAGTGCTTGTGCTTTACTACTCTTCCTCATTTAGGTGAAAGCACACAAAAATGGTGCCTGTCAAGCCCTGTAAATCAGGATTTTCAGCTGTAAGCAGATACTGGAAGGGGTAAAATCTCGAATCTATACCACACTGCAGACAGAACTGTTTATTTATGAATATACATGGCTGCATACATTAGGGAAAAGTACACTGATCCAACTAAAATCTGATTGGCTGCTCTAGTATACTTGAATTTTTAATGGAACTACAGTGAGTCTTCCAGTTGGGACCCAGTGTTTCTGTATCTTTAGAGGACGACAATGTGGAGCCCCAGGGTCGGATAGCAGCTGCTGACACGGAATGACAAATGGTGACACACTTATAAATAACATTCTTTATTTAGAATACTATGGAAGTCATCCCTGGCATTCACACCGTATAAATATATAAAGTTAGCATTTGGCACAACACAACGAAGCAATATTAAATATCTCCCCCTGTACGGGGCAGCTCTTATGTACAATAATATATAAAAAAAAATCTTATAAAAGTGGTCCATAACTCGTCCTCTCTCAGTAATCATCCCATGAGAGGCTGGCATGTATGGGCTGAGTATAAAGTAGGGTACACCCAACATACACTATCACCCTGGTCTGAATGTAATAATAACAAAACGTCTCATAGAAAAGGTCCATGGTTGTCAATTAAATCTGCGCTGGCCCCTGGAATTGGCGAGAAGTGTGCTTATCCTGTACAGTGCAGACTCTCCTGGGAAATAAATATAAAGGCCAGTGGGGGGCGCAGCAGATCACCTTATAAGACCTGATAGATGGAGGTACCACTGTCCTTGGGGATCTGTGTGCAGCTGTTAGGGGATGGGATCGTGTTGCTCCTATCACTCAGTGTCTCCCCCTCCAGGGGTGAGCAGGGACTGCCATCGCTTTCCACAGATGCTAGAACAGAACAACTTGTGTTTTCTGTTGAAATTCTCTCCACAATACTAGACAAGCAGTCTAAACTAGAGACAACAGAATTCTTTCCGGGCCTTGTGTCTAAAAAGAACAAAAAAGCATAATACTTGTTATCAGTAGGCAAACACTGACTACCTCACACCATAAAGATGATCACTGATATGCCTCCAATATGCATGAATACTTCCAGATACATAGACAGAGTTAAGCACTGAATAGATATATGGCCTGATTATAAAGAATAAATATTATACACACACAGCACAATAAAGGTTCTTAGAAAAGTAGTTTAAAGTTAATTAGAAGTTGATTATTATTATGATCATCATTAGTAGGAGATTAGAATAAAGAATAATTGGCCACACATTTATTCGAATAGGCGTCCTGGTACGCTGCTCCTCAATTGGTGACCCTAACGCCTGGTATGAGGGAATATTTAAAGTTTGGACTGGATGTCAGGCTGAGCCACTAAGTGGTATGTATAAAATATATCTCTTAGGGTGAACATTACATTATGGTAATTGCAATGTATATACCGATGTTTGTGTATGATTGAAGGTCCCAATGTGTTGTGAAGAAGCAGATCAGTAAAACTTGTTGAAAAACATTATGGGACCAATCCTGACAGACAGACGGAGGGACGGACGGACGGATGGATAGGCAGATAGACCAATGGACGGACGGATAGGCAGATAGACCAATGGACGGACGGATAGACAGACGGATAGGCAGATGGATAGACAGATGGATAGACAGACAGACAGATAATTACCATTGTTGTCAGAATAGTAGTTGCTATCATAGCTGTTCCTCCTCCTGCTGGCACGCTGGGAAGGTTCATTGTAGTCTATCTGTGAAGAAGAATCACGCTGATCACCATGTGCAACTTTTGTCCTTTCTGTCCAAGTGAGTGGTAGGATCTGACCAAGTTTATGGCTGACTAATCAAACATTTTTCTATCTGTGATAGGATTCCAAAAGTGAAAATATTTCCTGCATTATCAGTACATTATCATTATTATATGATCTGCACCAATATATCAGGGGATGACAGTCTCATTGTTAAAAATGTAATATGATTTTATAATAGGCAGCATTATTAAAACATGAACTTTGTTCAACCTATTTGAGATTTTCAAACCAATTCAATTTGCCAACCCCTGTACTTTACCATAATTTATGCCAATACTATACCCTAAATCATACCCTATGCCAAAAACGTCCACCATACATCATACCCTATAGAAAATCCACTTCTCTGCATTATACCCCTAGGCAAACTCTTTACATCACATCTTTTTGCTAAAGTTGCGTACACACACTCAAATATTGTGGCTGGAACGTTAGATCTTTCATGATGATTACCAGCAACAAAAGACTGACAGATGGAAGAAACGAGCATTGTACACACATCACCGTTCTGTTCAATGGAGAGGGGAAGTAGCACCTGGCTGTGCCCTCTTTTATTGTGGTTGTCCCTCATCTGTTGTTCATGGATCGGTCAGGCAATGGGCGTTGGGTGACCTCTGTAAATGTTACATTCTTGCCTGAGATAAGCCAAACCCTAAATCTTTTACCTTACATCAAATCTCTATTGATGGTAGAAGAGTAGGCATAGTGTGGCGAGGCAGCAAGGGCTGGAGAGAGGAATGATGGAGGGTGCCGAGTTTGGAGGTAAAAAGGGTTACATACCCTTAAATATCCTGGTGCCTTGTTACATATACTTTGTATAATGCCTCCTTCTAAACATCAGTGCCCTGCTAACTTTATCCATGTCATGATTTACTATTCCTTACTTTCTGGCCCAGCTGCCCTTTTGCCTCCTAATCTTTTAGTTCCTCATGCCTCCCTCCATGCTAGAGAGTCTTCTCCCACCCTACCCTGTCTATCTCATACTGCCTCATGCCTCCCCTATGCCCTGGTGCCCCTGTCTATCTCATACTGCCTCATGCCTCCCCTATGCCCTGGTGTCCCTGTCTATCTCATACTGCCTCATGCCTCCCCTATGCCCTGGTGCCCCTGTCTATCTCATACTGCCTCATGCCTCCCCTATGCCCTGCTGCCAATGTCTCATATTGCCTCATGCCTTCCCTATGCCCTGGTGCCCATGTCTATCTCATACTGCCTCATGCCTCCCCTATGCCCTGGTGCCCAAGTCTCATACTG
>NC_092866.1:66733417-66733900 GCF_032062135.1 Pyxicephalus adspersus | reverse complement strand
CTATCTCATACTGCCTCATCTATGCCCTGGTGCCCCTGGGCTCACCATGCCATCGGAGCAGTTGGACCTCGGGCTGGAGGCATCAGAGTCCCCGCTATAGGAATCCAGTTGCGGGTAGAAGGGTTCCTCTTGCTCCCGTAGCAGGCTCTGCAGGCTCTCGATGTATCTGATGGCATTCCGCAGGATCTCCACCTTGGGCAGCCTCTGGTTTGGGTTGGCACTGGTGCATCTCTTTAGGGTCTCGAACGCCTCGTTGACTTTGCTGAGCCGCCGCCTCTCCCGCATTGTAGCGGCTTTCCTGCGGTCGGCGTTCGTAGTTTTCCTCTTGCAAGCTTTACATGCCCAGAGGAGGCATCTGCCAGCCTGGTGGTGGCCACTGGGTGCCCGCACATGTTCCTCCTCGGGGTGCGGGCCATCCTCGGGCTTCAACAGGGTGACATGCACCAGCCGGGGGTCAAGATCCTCAAAAAAGCTCAAATCGGG
>NC_092866.1:66729434-66732446 GCF_032062135.1 Pyxicephalus adspersus | reverse complement strand
ACTATACAGGGGGTATACAGCACAGAACAGGGGTACACTATACAGGGGGTATACAGCAGAGATAAGGGGGGTACACTATACAGGGGGATATACAGCACAGAACAGGGGTACATTATACATGGGGATCTACAACACAGAACAGGGGGTACACTATACAGGAGGTACACTATGCAGGGGATATACAGCAGATAACAGGGGGGTACACTATACAGGGGATCTACAGCACAGAACAGGGGATAAACTATGCAGGGGATATACAGCACAGATCAGGGGTACACTATACAGGGGATTTACAGCACAGAACAGGGGGTACACTATACAGGGGGATCTACAGCACAGAACAGGGGGTACACTATACAGGGGATATAAAGCACAGAACAGGGGGTACACTTTACAGGGGGATATAAAGCACAGAACAGGGGTACACTATACAGGGGGATATACAGCACATAACGGGGTACATTACTTTTGCATAGAATGGGAAATACTGTATTGAGAAATATACTGCACACAGAACATGGGAAGGGGGCATTGTACTGAGAAATCTACTGCACAGAACAGGGGGTACACTTTTCAAGGGGATCCCCTGCAGTGATCTATGGAAATCCAAAGTACATTACATGGGTTATGCTATGCAAAGTTGAATAATAACCCCTTAAACATTGCTTTAATGTTTTATGTACCACATCCCTGTGTACTAGCAAACAGAAGGCCAAGGGTCTAGCTCTCTGTTTGTTAAAAAGGAGGCCACCAAAAGGAAATAGGACAAAAGTGGGATTTTTTGGGTACTCTAACAATACAATTGTATATCAAAACAAGCGATTTTATTTGCATACCATTGTTTAAAAACATTCAAGACAAAAAAATAAAAAAATGAAACAAAAAAAAAAACATAACATCAAAACTCACATATTCATAAAAGTAGGTTTGATAGAAGGGGCGATATAGGCTACTAGACAACAATTTGCGGCCACTATGGGAAATGTTTGAAAATTAAAAGAGGGGGCAGGTTCAATCCATGGGCTACCCCACTACACCCCTGCCTATGTGTCACTGGAAGGTGAAGAAACTTCCCCCAGAGTGACGTCATGATACCAGAACCTGCCCACTCTCCCATCACAGGTCGGAGCCTGCAATGGGAGAGTGGGTGGGTTGTGTTTAGAGACAACCTGCTCACCACCCTTGAGCCTGCAATTCCATGCGGGTATCATTTCCCAAAAAAAGTGAAGGCACGACGTTCCCACCCTTAGAGGTGTATACATATAGCAATAATGGTGGTAGCAGTAATAGTGGTAGGTATATGGCCTTTAACCACCAGGGAAAGCACACAAGGATGGAACACCAGAGGGTAAGAGGAGAGGCATAGATAGATGTAAATTGTTAGAATTATAGCGGGAATCGCGTCTGGGAGAGAATTAATTGCTCCCAGGATGCATAGCAAGGCCCAGCAGCCAATCAGGAGAGATCTGAGCACAGGCATATATATACGGGGAATGAAGGAGGGGTTAGTCACTCCATCTTTTGTTCTGTGTATAGGATAATGTGTGTAGTGTAACAGGGACAGTGTAGGAGCCTCTTAGTTCATTGTTAGCTGTATAGTCATGTGTTAGGGCATATATCCTGTACTACTGTTTAGTATAGGTTATTGTGTATGTAGAATAGGTTAGGCAGACATCTTTACTTTTACATGACCTACTAGCTAGTCAGCAGTCAGCACATTTAGTGCAAGTTATGTTGTGTGTATTACACTCTTAAGTGCTGTTCACTGACTGCACATGCACTAAATGTACAATTGTGGTTGCTGCTACTTGTAGTGCCACGCATCAGTTTCGTTAAATTGTCAGCAGTCAGCACATTTAGTGTGGTCTATATTGTGTATTAGTGAAGACATTGTTAGTCATCTTTTTTTCACACTGTACAGTCACTAAAGGTAAATAAAATCAATTGCAGTTCCTATTTACCAAAGAAGACCATTTGGTACGAAATCCCTGTGCTACTGTAAAATAAATACAGATATTTCAGTGTTTAATACCTGTTCCTATTTACCAAAGCTCATTTGGTACAGTTAAATTTCTAGCTGTTTGGTACAGGTGCATTTTTGCCGGAATAAGTAATAGATGAGCGGTAGACTCAGGGAAAGGCGTGGCGTTGGGCGGTCTGCCATATCTGGCAGGGCGCATACTCCCCGGGAGTCCATCACTGTATGACAGCAGCAGCAGCAAACTGTTGGAGGCAGCAGCAAAAGTTGTCAAACAGGTCTGAGATGTGTGCAGAGCACCAGTACGCTGGTAGATGTATTGAGAGGGTGGAATACAATCATACAGCCACGTCATGGGAGAGTATTGTGGACTGGGTCTCAGGGGCCTCAAGTGCAGCAGGCTCTTCTTCTGTAGCAGGCTCTTCTTCTGCAGCAGCAGCAACCAGTACTGCCGTGACAGGAGCAAACACGAATTTGCGTTGTTTGACGAACAGCCTGGGGATCTGTCAGTGCGAAGTTCAGAGCAGGAGGCAGACTTTGAGACCCTTGCAGAGTGTGGTCAGGACTTGCTGGGTGAGGGTTCTGTAACAGTGGCTGCATTTGCAGAGGTTGGCTTAGATGAAAATAGTGCGTGTAACCACCGGTGCGTGTAAGGGCTAGCAGCAGTTCCGAAACAGACGTAGAGGAAAGGCAGGAGCAGCAACAGACTGGGGATGGAAGGGGCGGCCAAACTGTCTCATGTGAGTCCCAAAGAAGAGACAGAGGAGTGGGCACAAGCAGGGAACAGTCAGAGACGATGTGACCATGGGGGAGGTAGAGCTGAAGCAGAAGCAGAGGCAGGCAAAGAAAAAGAGCAGCAGAGTGGTTGCACGCACCCTCTCCAGTGTGGTCCATTTTCATGAAAAGACAGTGACAAGTGCATAGAAATCTGCATCCTGTGCCTCAGGCAGATCCGCAGAGGACAGTCCGGATCACATTTGGGTACAACATCCCTGCTTTCCCACATGTGCAAGAACCACAAACCAAAGTGGGAC
>NC_092866.1:66726946-66728670 GCF_032062135.1 Pyxicephalus adspersus | reverse complement strand
TGTGGTTAAGCAGGCATGCCACTACGGCTCCCTCAAGCACAAGCATTGCCAGGCAAAGCTGAAACTGGTGTCTTTGGGGGGGGAAAAGTCACGCCGCCAGAGAACTCTTGTCTGCTTTGCACAGAGGGGTTGAGGCTTGGCTGATGCCCTCCCGTCTCACAACAGGCAACGTAGTGTGCGACAACGGGGCCAACCTTGTGGTTGCGCTGCGCATGAGCCGCATGACACATATGCCCTGCTTTGCACACGTACTGAACCTGGTGGTGCTGAAGTTCCTCTGCACGTACCCAGGACTGGAGGACTTACTGAGACAGGCTCGCTCCATCTGCAGCCATGTTCGCCGATCCCCTACTGCCGCCGCGGCGCTTAGCAAGATCCAGGGTCAACAGAGGCTGCCACCGCATAGACTGAATTGTGACACTGTGACTAGATGGAACTCCACCCTGCACATGCTCCAGCGTCTGTGTGAGGAAAAGCTAGCCATCCGCCATTACATAGCTTGGTGCATGGAGGCAGCAGGGCCCTTGGTACAGCCACACAACTGAGCTATTTTACCAGTGACCAGTGGCTGAAGATGGAGACGCTGGGCAAGGTACTGGCCCTATTTGAGCAGGCCACAAACGTTGTGAGTCGGGAGCGGTCAGGCTGGAATGATGTCATACCCATCATCTTTCTGCTTGATAATACCCTGTGTGGAATGACGGAAAGTGGCGATTGGAGAGGATGGGAAGAAATGGGGGAGGAGGATGAGGGTGACATTACACTCCATAGCGCACAGCCACCATCAGGAGGAGCAAGAAGGGACACTGGCCAGCATCAGGAGTTCCAAGAGGAGGAGGAGGAGGAAGATGATTATGATGATGATGAGGGAGACAATGTTGGCGCTGCTTGACAGGACCCGTCCAACCCACATTTGTGCTGTCACGCCTCAGGCATTGTGCGGGCGATGGAACAACAGGAACTGCTGCAGCTTGAAGAGGAAGAGGTGGGTGATGAGGAGGGAGATGTTTTGGCACCTACTAAGAGGCAGGAGGAGCCCAGGGAACCCCTCTTTCATATGTGTGTCCACATGTTGCAATGCCTACGGAAGGACCCCCGCATTTGCAGCATCAAAAACTGGGATGATTACTGGCTGGCCACCTTTCACCACTACAAAGACAAAATGTTTCTACCCAACCCGGCACAAGAGAAAAAAAAGGTGACCCGTCTGAGCAGACTACTATGCGACTAGCTGTGTGAGGAGTTCTGCGCACCACATTCCACACAGGGAGCTCAGGCGGACATTGCCTCCACCATATCGTCCTTTAGCAGCAGCAGCAGCAGTAGTGGCAGCAGGCTGCACACATCCAAAAACTTAGGCCAAGGCAGGGGGGCTTTTCTGGATGTCTGGCGAAACCTGATGTGGCCACCTCAAACAAGTGAAGTGCAGGAGCATAACCATCAAGAACGTGCACAATTACGTTGGCTCTTTTCCCGGCTGGTGCTGGTGGTGTTGGTGACAGCAGTTATGAGGAGGATGCCTGTCCTGACAGTAGTGATGCCATTAATTTTTTGGGTCAAGAGCTTGAAATTTGCCCACAGTTGGCACAGTATGCCTAGTACTGCCACATTGATAGGTACCATTGCCTTTGCCTACTTTTTCAGCTAAGTATTGTAAGATTGAGGGTTGGCATTCATGTCATCCACTTCATGATGCAAACTAGTAATATCGTCTACCTTCCTAC
>NC_092866.1:66713726-66723776 GCF_032062135.1 Pyxicephalus adspersus | reverse complement strand
GTTCTGTCTCACCTTCCTCTCAAGAAGCCCAATGTAAAACATGTCAGGACCGAGACAATGACGTTCCACTTTCTTTAATGTCAGTTACCCTGAATGTAAACTATGGTATGAAAGTGTCCCTCTAACATTCTCATTATGTACACTATTTTTGCAATGTGTCAATTTTTTTTTCTATATTTAAGTTAACATGTTTTTTTTTGTAATATGCAGGTTATTGACAACTAGACCCTTCTTTAATTTTCTGAACTTCTTTGGTCAGAAAAAACTTTCCTATATCAATTTTCCTCATTCTCTTAGCTGAGAAGACCTTGCTGATACCCCTAGGTTTTTTTGTGAAACATGGAAACTTAGGAGTCATTAGAGGAAGTGTCACCTCTCTGCAAAATGACTCAGTACTGCCATCAAGGACCTTCCCTTCTCCACCCCAGGTGTTGCAGTTGAATCTGCCATTTAGCATGTGGCTCGTAGAAATGGCCAAGGACAAGAATATTGGGGGAAGCCATAGATGCCTGCTCAAAGTTTTCTATTGCATAGCCTGTCCCTCTGAACCCCATTATCTGTTATCACTGTCCTCTCTCTGATTTGTACCTGGATACATTCTCATATTTGCTTCCATGGGCGTTGTACTGGACAGGTAAATTTCACATTATCAGCTCTGTGAAGATGCATTGTATAAGATCTGACTTTGTGATGATAAAAGTTGTAGAATTTATGAAGAGAAATACATGGAACATGCAGGAGGAAAAAGAGCAAAAGTTGTGGATGGTCTAGAATGAGAGTTATTGTATGTATATACAGTAAGGTGTGGAATAGCCACAATAAGATGATGACTGTTGTAGTCTCCATGTACAGAAAGGCTAAATGTGGAGGTTATCACTTTGCTGAAAGGTGCAGGTTGTAATGTTTGTAGTCCTTATATTAGCAGCATGTTCTATATTCCACCCTCACACAACAGATGTAACCAAGAAATTCACAATGCTATTACCTCATGCAATACAATACAATACAATACATCTGGTGTGTCTGGTGTGGAGGTAAATAATCATTGTGGATGGAGAGTGAGAGGACTGAAATGAATGGTTATTGAGACTTTTTTATTATATGCTGAAAGATGGAATACTGGGGTGCCAGGTCTGGTAACAGCTAGTAGGTGGCTTTTTTTTTAGGATTGTGACTACATGGCTTGTTCTAAGTGCATGGTCATACTACTCCTTTGGATTCAATATTTTCTGATCCGCTGCCAAAACAATCAGCAATGTCAGAACATACCAGCAATGGCAGCTTGTGTACAGAGATCTCAGGCCACATTCAATGTACTATTGGCCCCAAGCACCATGCTCAGCGGGAAATTCAAGTTTTCCTCAGTACAAGAAAACATATTTACCATTTCTTTGGCTTCTAACTAAATTGAGGTGTGGGTATAAGTTAAACATAATATTTGGATTTATGACATGAATTATGCTAGCATACTCCTTATACAGACATAGTATAGGTGCAACAATCACATATTATACTGTAATTAGTGGTCCCACCACTAGGAGGTAGTGTTATAGTTAAAGCTTGTATAATATAGTGGAATTACATGGTTATGATGTCATTTCCTGTTGATTTCAATACACAGAAGGCCCAGCAATGTGGCCAGCAGTAGCTTTTTAACATATTACAGATTTCTTGTACCATGGTTGCAATAGTCTGTATACTGCAGGAGTAAATAATAGGCATTTGGTTGCTTTGGGTCATCTGGTCTGCAGTGCCAGCTGTTCTCTGCCTATAAAACAAACAACTGTTCCTTTACCTGCTTCAGGTGACCTCTGCTGACCCCCATTATGGGGCCTTGCGGGTTGTATTGATGGTAGAAGAGTGGAGTAGGAGCAATAAACTGTCAGCTGCACTATAGTCACCCTATATACCCTACACATGGTTAGGAGTGAATTACAGATATCTAATGCTACTGGATTTTGTCCAAGTGACTTTAAAATCATTTGTATTCAATGCAGTTAGCTGATGATGGAGACAGCATGCAAGGAATTACAAACCCTTGTGACCAATCAATGACCAAATGGATTGAGGTGACCAATCATAAATTAGCTCCATCAGAACAGTAAAACAATGAAAACTATTGTTAGTGGGAAGACTTGGATCATTAGATTTTTGTTTAATAAACAGCTGATTGGCTAATATGACTGTACGCTGACAGAACAGCCTGGCAGAACTACAGGAATCCAAATGGCTGGATGATAGCTATAAAACTACCAGCATACAGGTCGCCTCACACTAGTTTGGGTCTTCCAGCAAAAACAAGGCCCAGCCTTGAATGGATTCCGTTCCATAACTGCAACGCTGGAGGACAGCCATTAGAAGGAGATTTTACATGAATTAGCACTATACAAACCCGAATGTGAAAGGTAAATAAAATATCAATATTATAATCAAGTGTCCCAACTCTAACACTTTGGATTCAGCCAATAGCTTTACTATGTGTCCCCAATCATTACCAATGCTACTTATGTTTCTAAACTCACACTCAATATAAAAGTAAATATCCTTTATTATCAAGCTGTACATTATATTCTATATATTAGGGGAACATAGTGGTTTAGTGGTTAGCACTCTGACCTTTGCAGCGCTAGGTCTCAGGTTTGAATCCCAGATTTTGCAGGTTCTCCCGGTGTCTGTGTGGGTTTTCTCTTGGTACTCCAGTTTCCTCCCTCATTCCAAAAACATGCAGTTAGGTTGATTGGCTTCCCCCCAGCAATTGCTTTTAGAGCGTATAAATGACATATGACTATGGTGGGACAATAGATTGTGAGCTCCTTTGAGTGACAGCTAGTGATATGACTATAAACTTTGTACAGGGCTGCGTAATATGTCGGCTTCTAATTTAATACTGTGTAATAATATATTATATGATTTCTATATACTACACATGTATATTATCTCTGTACTCTATGCTAGCCTTGCTCAACCGTCTTAACATGGGTGAATCAATTAAATATATATATATATATTATATCTCACACGTAAACGGTACATTAGCATGGTGGTCAGTAGGAAAAATGTCTGTTACATTGCTTACCATGGGGAAGAATGTCACCCTCGCACCCCTTCATTATATCTATCCCATTCCCTACATTATATCTATAATATATACCCCTTCATTATATCTATCCCATTATCTATCCCATATCCGACATTATATCTATATTATATACCCCTTCATTATATCTATATTATATACCCCTTCATTATATCTATATTATATACCCCTTCATTATAGCTATCCTATATCTGTACATTAAATCTGCATCCTGTACCCTGCATTATCTCTTACAATACATCCATACATTTAATCTATATTCTATACACTACAATATATTTATACACTATACCTCTACAATACACAACAGATGTATACACCTACTTTGGCACTGTAACCTTATATTTAATTCATCATAAGCAGTTGCCCACTGACCACCAATGCAAGGAAAAGATTTATTGATGTTAAAGGAGTGGGGGGGGGGGGGGGTTACCAGTGATAACCAACATTAAAACACCCTAGACAACTGACAAAATCTTGAACTACCCCACTGATTACCATTGTAAGGGAACACTACACTTCTGGCCACCAATATTAGAGGGCACTGTGCCAGAACAATCAATATAAAGAAGCTCCCCACCACCAATATATGGGGGTACGATCACAGGGATATGTTGGGTCTCGGGTGTTCCTCATCCTCCATTCCTCTGTGAGAAGTGAGGAGTGCATGGTGTCGAAGTGATTGACAGGAACATGTCAGACCTACCACTGGTAACTTCTACCAAGTGACCCTTTTCACACCTGCTGCTGGCCATAACAGTAGCTGGTTTGTTTAACCCGGGGTCACCCCAGGCATTGTACTGTGAAATGGTTTAGTGGGGACACTGATCACATTACATGCTTGTATTGAGCACAATGCATGAAACACACACCCTAACAATCATGGCAGCCAATAAACCTCGGCTGTCACATATTTGGAGTTGATATGAGTGCTGATGGGAGTTGGTTGACATTATAGAGCCAAGAAGTGCTAAGTGCGCTAGAGAATCCACGCAGCTTTCACAGGACTGTTAGGTCTTACAGTGACAATGAAGGTGACTCCTTCCCGGCATTATCACTATTATTACACTATCTGCATTGATCAGCTCGTGGCACGAATGTGCAGTCAGACTTATGGAAAATGAAGGATGAAGCTGTGCAAGATTTCCAGATACATCTAGCACATTGTCCCATCATCACAAAGATCTGAATGTTTCTTATTTCACAACCCAACAAACAAGTTTTAGGTTTTTATTCTACTGATTGACTAGTAGTGTCTGGATGAGCGCTATTTAAGAGATGTTCCCCCATCCAAGCACTGACGTCTGCAGGAAGGCCGACACATACCTTTACTGTCCTTGATTTAAGGGACTCTGCCATTCTGTCAGTTGCAGCCCTGGAGAAGGTGGGGACCAGGGGCAATTGTGGAACTGTCCCTGAGAATGACACACATGTGGAATACGTATTGTAATAAAGCGGCAGATGATATAACACAGTTGGGATGCAGCAGATGGACATGGGGCAGAATGTGTGACTGGGGGTGACAACAGGTGTCTCCCAATATAGCACTGATGAGGGTTCTGCAGGCTTTAGGGCAGGTAGGCCCTGTGCTTTCTCCTGGGTGGTCCTACAAATGGCAGATCAGAGCTGGACCTTTATCATCTCCACCCAGAAGTATCACCCCAGCAACTTATCCACCAACAATCAGTCATCCTGTGGCTGGGGTCCCCAACAGTTGTACCATCAACCTAGTTACGGGGGCTTCATTGGGGCTTTTAGGGGCCTCCAATAACTTTCATCAGTGTGAGCAAAGAAAGCTATAAACCACTTCCTAACATGGGCTGGGGCAAAGGGGATAATACCCCGCTCAGAATCTAATACAGTAGAGGGCTAATACCCCATGTTAGGCAGATCCAACACACAACACGGCAATATACCCCACAGATAGAAAATACATATTATACCTCATCCTAGTACAGATCCAGAACACAAGGGGACATTATAGCCCCTTCAAGGGCAGATATAAAATACACTGTAAGGAGTTTACCTCTTCCTGGGGCAGATCCAGAACACTTTGGAGGGATTATCCTTTATCCATATCCTAAAAATACTGGAGGGATTGTTTCAAATCCTACAGCAGATCAGAAATACACTAGGGATTATATTATATATAATAAGGGATTATACTCCACTTTAAGGCAGAAATATATTAGATGGATTGTACTCCATCCTATGGCAGAATATACTGGAGGGATATATCACCATATGGGGCGCAGATAGTTTTCCCAGAGTTATGTGTTAAAAGCCAATCTTTGTTAATTTATTCTGGGTGGAGCAGAGAAATGGTTTTACTTCCTGCCTGGATTTGCTGTCTTCTTAGGGGATTTTTCTTTACTTTCTGTCCTTGAGACATAACAGGAAGTAGGAGAAAATGTCTCCATGGTATGACAGATGTCACTGCTACATGTGTCCCCATTGAAAGATTTCCCCTCCTATTTCTGTAACAATTAAAACATTTAAATGTCCTATTACTCCCGGCCTTCTCGGCCTTTTGGCTAAGATCAAGTGTAGTATCTGTTCTTATCAGTGTTCAGGGTGGAAAGGCACTTGCATTCTTGAGGGGGAATGCAGTGCAAGAGTACCTTGGTTAAGGACGGTCTACCTTTGGTGTAGCTCTGTACGGGGCCGCCCTATGCAAACCTGCCGGCCTTGTCCACCGGAGGAAGAGCATGGGGCCTGCCCTGATAAGGTAGCTCCCTTAGGTTTGACTGACCCGCTGGTGGGAATGGAGAAAGGCTTGGTCTTACCAATCGGACCGACGAGTGGTCCAAATCTCGCTCCAGTGTCGTACCCTTGGAGTGGAGATCCAAGGGCACCTTAAAATCACTGGGTTTGGGACCCCACTGATTTTTAAGATGCACAGTCACATCACTACTTTTACATGATTTGGCACATCGCCTTTTTCTGCATTAGCTGCGGCTAGTGTAGATGGGCAATTTTTAAAATCTGTTGCCCTGTGTGATATGCACAGAGCACATTTATTATTTAAATGTTTTTTATGTTGTCACTGTCACTGGTGTGGTATTTGTGTGACACTTTTTGATAGAGGGTGCTATTCCCTTATGGGTTAGCCCTTTTGTCTTGGGAGAATGCCTTGGCCTAAAAACCAGGCGCTCTCCCTTAGTGGAGTCTCTCTTCGGGAGAGCTCCCAGCTTAGTATCTTGTGGGACCTGCCTTGGCGGTCCCAGAGAGAAAAGGCCCCTCTCTGGCTGCTGTCAGGGGGGCAAGTGTGTCCTTTCCGGCTTTGGCTGGGTGGGCTTAGTATCCAGCTCTCGTCTGGAGCTTCGCTTCGGAGGGTTTGGATAAAAGGGTGGCCCTTCCTCTTTAGAGGAGGGTTTTCCAAATAGTACCCCAGTGCACGTTTTTTGTGTGGTGTTTTTGCACCATCATTTTTTACCGTTCACATGGGTGTGTTTTAGCACGGATCGCGAGATTCAAAAAAAAAAAAAATTACTTTTTGTACCAGAGGCAATAGTCACTAAAAGAGGGACAAATTCACCCAGTGGGGCCACATGGAGGTGAATTTCCCCTATGCAGAGGTAAATCTTCCCAGTGGGAACACACAAAGGAGTGAATCACCTCAATGGGGATACCGGAAGGAGTAAATCTCCTTAGTGTCACCAAAAAATCCCAAAAAGACAAGCTGACTTATTTTGAGGGTATATAGAGCCCTTCATGGGAATCAGTGGAACTCTGGGCAGTGTCAGGGGTTGAAAAGGGTTAATGATATAACAGGTTAGGGGTTCAGTGGGATCAATGATAAAATAGGTTAGGGGTTCAATGGGGTGAGAAATATACCAGGTTAGGGGTTTAATGGGTTCAATTATATAACAAGCTAGGGGTTCATTGGGGTCATTGATAAAACAGGTTAGGGGTTCATTGGGTTCATTGATAAAACAAGTTAGCGGTTCATTGGGGTCACTGATATACCAGGTTAGGGTTCAGTGGGGTGACTGATTTAACAGGTTAGGGGTTTAGTAGAGTCAGTCTTCTAACAGATTGGTGGTTCAGTGGGGTCAGTGATATACCAGGTTAGGGGTTTATTGAGTTCAGTGATATAACAAGCTGGGGGGTCATTGGGGTCACTGATAAAACAGGTTAGGGGTTCAGTGGGGTCACTGATAAAACTGGTTAATGGTTTATTGAGTTCAATGATATAACATGTTAGGCCCTCTTTGGGGTCACAGGTTAGAGGTTTAGTAGAGTCAGTCCTCTAACAGATTGGTGGTTCATCGTGGTGACTGACAACAGGTTAGGGGTTCAGTGGGGGCACTGATATAACAAGTTTAGGGGTTTAGTGGAGTCAGTCTTTTAAAAGATTGGGGGTTCAGCGGGGTCAGAAATATAACAGGTTAGGGGTTTAATGGGTTAAAGGATATAACATGATAGGGGTTCGTTGGGGGCACTGAGGTAACAGGTTAGGGGGTTTAGTGGAGTCAGTCTTCTAACAGATTGTGGGTTCAGTGGGGTCAGTGATATACCAGGTTAAGGGTTCAGCCTGTCTCTGGCTATAAGGGTGTTGTCACCATATATATGGTGGGCAGAGACAGCTGATTGGATAGTTGGTCTGTTTTCTATCAGTGTTTTGGTGACCATTGGTGATTTGCACCCTGCCTGGATAGCATCCCCCATAACCCCCCACCCCCCAGTACTGCACCAAATAACTAACCATGCAAAATCAGAAGTCAATGCCCCGGGACAGCGTGACCCATATATACAAAGCTGTGATTAGTCCTCCACAGGGACTATAGCCTTGTCCTTGACTATATATATTATATAACTCATATAATACCATTGTACCACATTTGATGAAGGTATGTTGCCTTCTAATAGCTGTGATGTGGTGTTGGAGCGTGTGGACCAATAATTGCATTAATATGGATGTGATTGTCTTTATAAACAATATCATTTGGGGAAGACCTGGCTGGCAGGATTTCTGTGATTTTTGGGGGTCCTTCCCCTCCTTTTACCCTCTAGTGAATGATGCTCTTTGTAGAAGGCAGGAAATGTCCTATAAATAGAAAGGATGAGGGGGGCTTTGACCGGCTGCTCGGGGCTTCTCTAGTTTCTGCTGGGGTATTATAATTCAGAGCTGTAAATAGGATGTGAAATTCTTCCTGCTCCGCCTGAAACAGATATCAAATATCTGCTTGTGATAACGGTGAAAGGTCATTATCGTTTTATGACGCATGGGCCGTTATCGCTCCTCAGTGTAGAATTGTGTTATTGCTGTGTGTGCCGGGCTTGGTACATTTGTTTAAACCCCAGTCATACCCCCAGTGGGTCGGGCCACAAAAGTGATATTTCAGGGTTTTGGTGAATCTCAGACTATGGGGTGGGGAATCACCCAAAATGATATCTTTACATGATGTCTCCAGCCAAGTAATGTACCCCATTTTTACCTCTCAATCCACCTACTACCTACCTCCAGTTGTCTTCCTGGGGCCCTTTGCCCGAGTCATTTGACCTTAGGTATCTGCAGTGAAAGTTTATGGCTGCAAATCTCCTATAAATGGCAAATTTGGCTTCAGAATGTGACAAACCGTGAATGGAGGGCCTATCGCCAGTTTTGGGGGTCAAAGCACATTCTATTGTATAAAGTCTGTTCACCCATTTATAAATATAATGAATCAAAAATACAGGTGAACAAAGTGGCATCCTGAAATCTGATTCACCTTCAGTTTAATATTCACATCCTTCTCTCCTGAATCAGCACATCATGTTTGTTAAGTGTTCACCTTTTCAATAAAGATTTATTAGAAGAAAAAAATAGGAGCAGGGGAGTGGGTGGGGCTATGTTCAATTTCCCAGTATGCATCTTGGCAGGCCCTGTCACATGATCAGAAGACCAGCTACAGTTTTTTAATAGCCATTTTCTACTATAAAGGTAAGAAAAATGATTTAATAGAAGTCAGAGAATAAAAAGTGCTGCTGACTTTTGTGCAAAGTCTATTTCTACCTATGTCTGCATCAAATTTATAACAAGACAACCTGACTACTTTTTGGGGTTTTTTGGTCACATGACATCACCAGTTTCACCAGAGTGGTGACATGACATTACTTAGTCCCTGACTGGTATGATATTACTGGAATGTTCAATAATTGGGACTCCCCCCCCCCCCCCCAGTAAGGTTTTACCATTTTATTTTGGGGTAAAGACAGACCATGGGCAGATGGGTGCGCTATGGGTGGACAGAGCGGCAGACAATGGGTGGATCATGGGTCCAAACACACTCATGGTGGCTGTCTGATGTTCTCATTTACTTTGTCTTAGACTTTCCATTAACAAATGTGGCGTGCTGGGTGACACCTGCTGGGATAGCCACACCTGTTGCATTGTGGTCTCTGCTCTTCTAATCATCATATGCTACAAGTAAAGCCAACATACAGCTGCCGGTCTCATTGAGGAGAGGTCACAGCAATAATATGGCTTTAGTGGGGCTGGACACACCATGGGGCTGTTCCACTGACAGCCTTGTTAAAGGGATGTTATCATGATTGACCCTATTGACACCCCATTGTGACAAATGCAGCCCTGTGCTCATCAGATACTTCTATGGGACACAACAGAGCTTTTTTTACAGGAAGAAACATTGTGGGGGTTCAGGGATCCAGCACTACAGAAAATTATGGGAGATTAGACAATATCTCCATGGAGGATATTAGGGAGCAATTATTATAGGGAATTGGGTATTAAGGAAGAACCATTATTAGGGATTAGGGAATGATCACTATAAAGGATATTAGGGAAGAACCATTATAGGGGATTGGGGGTTGAGGAGAAACCATTGGGGAGGAACCAATATGGGAGGTTAGAGAACAACCTGTCTAGAGGAAGGAGCCTGTTAGGAGACAATGGTGAGTGAACATTATGGACAGAGAAGCATTATGGGAAATGGGGGGTCTGTATATAG
>NC_092866.1:66661190-66712735 GCF_032062135.1 Pyxicephalus adspersus | reverse complement strand
ATGATGATCAGTAATTATAGATTGAAGACACATATGTGAGAGGAGCATTATGGAAAATGGGGGGTCTGTATAAAGGACTATATGATTATCAGTAATTATAGATGGAAGACACATATGTAAGAGGAGCATTATGGGAAATAGGGGGTCTGTGTATAGGACTATATGATGATCAGTAATTATAGATGGAAGACATGTATGTGAGAGGAGCATTATGGGAAATAGGGGGTCTTTATATAGGACTTTATGATGATCAGTAAATATAGGCACTTCCATAGCCCTCTTGCTTTTGCAACGCTAGGTCCCAGTTTCCTCCCACATCCAAAAGACAAAGACAAAATAAAAAAATGACTTTAGACTTCAATAATGACATATGACCATAATAGGGACTTTAGTTTGTCAGCCCCTTTGAGGAACAGGACTATTGACAGGACTATGGACCTTGTACAGCGCTGTGTAATATGATGGCGCTATATTATTGCTGTGTAATAATATTAATAAAGGCATCTTCATGGTTTGCTGACCAATGTGCTGTAACAAATGTATCCTGACTCTAATCTCTCTGCCTGGGTTTCCTGGTGTAGAATTTGGAAAGCACATGCTGATCCCCCAGTTACTTCATGGATTTGTAAAATAATCCCCCGGTCCACAATGATGTAAAACATTCAATATTGTTTTAAGTATGGTAGGCGCCATTCTGCCTGCTCTCTGCTGTACGTGGGCCTAATGCCAGTATGTTTGCTGGCATAGGGCTGGGAAATTGAGCGTGTCCGTTCTGTGTGAACAAAGAGAAGTGGAGGACAATAAGGCCATGGCGCTGACAGACAGAAAAGTGCTGGAACACAAGCATGCAGTTTGACCATCACATCAACTCTAGGTTAAAAGGTCCACAGCTCCTGCACCTGCACACAGGCCCTCCCAAGGACTCCTGCACATGTATGTATAATTCACAAGATCTTTTACCGGCAGGAAACAAATGAGTAAATTAGGCCTGTTTTGACATGCTGAGAAGTAAGAAAAAATGGAGTTTGTATTCAGAGTAATTGGGGAGAATTCTCTAGCAAATCCTTTGGGAAATACAAATTGCACAATGCTGAGTATTAATGGAATTCTTGTCAGCTCTCTGCTCCTTCATTGTCAAGTTTATCCTCTGCCACTTAGTGTGTTGTTACATGTGGAGACTTTCAAGGTTGAGGCTGGAGATGAGTGATGCTTATTATTGACACACAAGGGCAATTGAACTCTGGATCCTAGGTGTTCCAACTTTCCTCTCCCCAGCCTAAACAAGCACTCTCCATTCCTTTCAAGCTATCAAAAGGGCTGTGCTGTAATTCCAGCAGTGGGAAAGGAGAGGATTCTTTTCATGAATACCAATAACAAATATTACATTTTCCTGGGGGTTCAATCATCTAAAAACATCAAAAACCCAAACCAGACCCTGGATCTGGCCTTCACTTCATTTATGGGGGTCCAGAAACTAGTTTGAAGTGGGCATCTTCTTCCAGCTACAGTTATGGAAGAATGCACCTCTTCCCTGCCAAATTAATCTCTTCCTATACTTAATGGAGAGTCTCCCTCCACTGCTAAAGGGTGCCAGAATTTAGTTATATTGTTAGTCAGGTTGAAACAAAACATGTCCATCGAGTTCAACCACTAGGAAAATAAAACATAGTACAAACCTGCGTAATCCAGATAAAACCATATATAATCCAGAGAAAGACAAAACATTCCTTGTAAAGCCTGGTTCAATTAGATCCAAAAATGGATGACTTCCTCTGAGGGTCCTCTGTATAATCTGTACCTGATAGATTGTATTCCCCCATTCTGAGGGCCCCTATATACACTGCACCTGATAGATTTTTTGCCTCTGGAGGTGAAAGGAATACAAATAAATATCATGTTGACCCCGTTTAACCTAAAAATCAGCCGTGGGTCTATAGCATCCATTCAAAACCTTTTAAAGCCCCCCCCCCCACGCCTATTTCCCATTAGGTTTCTAAAATAACTTTCCAGGCTCATGGGAATTCTAATAATTATTACTATTTCTTCATTTAACTGTACATTAGTGATAACAGTAAAACTAAAATATTAGAATAAACACACAAACGTACATAAAACCCAAGATTTTTCTATACTATAATATGTTTCCCCATACGCTTGTGGTTAGTATAATGCCCACTGACTTTGGTGATTATTGTAGTGCCAGCCAAATATTTAGTGTTTGTGTAATGCATACCTTATATTTATAGTCTGTGTAGTGTCTCCCAAAATTGATAATCGGTGTAGTGCTCCCTACATCAGGGGCTAATGTGATCAATTAGTACACTAGGGGTTAATGTAGTGACCCTTTTACATTGGTGGCCAGTGTAATGCCCCGCTACATTGGTGGACAGTATAATGCTTCTTTACATTGGTGGCCAGTTTATTGCCCCCTATGTCACTGGCAGTCACTGTAGTGCTCTGTTACATTGGTTGTGAGTTTAGTGTAGTCCCTCTTTACATTAGAGAGGGTAGTGCCCCATTGCATTGGGGGTCAGTGTAGTCCTTCTTTACATTTAGAGGTCAGCGTAATGCCCTATTTCAATGCTGGTCCACGTGGTTCTCCGTGCCACTGACTGGATCTGCTCAGGGGATTTGGTTGTAGAAAGGGCAATAATCTTTCCTTTGACAAAGAGCCAGGAATTACTGTTTGAACTTTGTGATAAATCTCCCCTTTGCCTCAGTTTCCACTGTGTCCAATTCTATCAGTTCTGCCACTTTCCTGCTCACTTCTTCTTCCAACAATAAAACATTTCCAGCAGCTTTAGCATTATGTGAGAGCCTGAGTTTAGCTATTCCTAAGAGGAGAGGACGTCTCTAGTAACAGTTACTTTTAGCAGATAGTTTAGGAACATTGTGTGGCTTCTGCTCAGCCCCAGAAATATGGAACTGACAATCTTTCTCTTGGGTTCCATCAATCATCATTCTTTGGGCTCCATCAGATCATTATGCATTGTTCCAGGTGACAACCATATTGAACTTTACATCTATTGCTGCATGGAACCTTCTCTGTATCAGTGCTGCTCATATTGCTTGAGGCATATAGGTGTCCTGCAGTCTGATGTGCAGGATAACTCTGCTTTGACATATTCATCCTTAGCCACCACACAGCAGACCTTTTGTTCCATTCAAAGGTATTTGCTACTCAGTAGGTGTGATCCAAAATGAGAGAACGTTTTCCCATTTCAGGATGGTAAGTGGAGCCTTGCAAGTGTTACCTTGTCAGCCAAATGTGCATGTAGAACCACTGGTGTATTGTGCAATACAAATAATATATAATATAAAATATTAAACAGACATTTGTTCCGCACACAACTGCTGCAGGTCGTTTGGTCGTCATCAGTGCAGCCTATAGAAACCAAGATATTTGGAATCAGCAAATAATGCTCCATTATATTTGGAAAATGCAGTAGGAGTATGATAGGTTGTTATCATTATACATTTGGCATTCATAATGACACATGTAGATACAATAGGAATATGCAAATATATGTACCATCAGCTGAAGTGTATATTGATGAATTTCTGATGTATGGGGGGTAGCATGGGGTGAATCCATCTGGACATGATTCAGTGGAATTGGCCATATTATAGAATTTCAGTGAATGTTTCATGAAAATTCCTAATAGCACAGAAGTGCACTTTTATAAGAAATGCTGCATATCCATAGCTAGGACAGAGCATTTTCATACCTCCTCTCTGTACTCTGGGTATACTGATCCCATTTCCTAGTCCCAGGGTGGTATGACTTAGCTGCTATGTTGGTCCACCTTATCCAGGTAACATTTTCAAGCTTTGGAAGAAATATTGCTCCTGTTTTTATCTTGTGCTGGTCGTGACTCCAATATACAAGAAACAATTTTTTTTTACCTCAGTACATTGTGCCCGAGCAGTATGGAGGATAGTTTAGGATTTGTAGTCTCAGTCCCATCTGTTTGGAATCAGTGTTGGGTTAATAAATTTCTTCCACAAGCTCCTTTATGGGAATTGGTCTGTTAATGGTAATGAGTTCATGTATGTTCTAAAGCACTGCATTATTATTATCCAGTACTTAATTATGCCGCCAACATATTACACAGCGCTGCACAAAGTCCATAGTCCTGTCACTAGCTGTCCCTCAAAGGGGCTCACAATTTAATGTCCCTACCATAGTAATATGTTATGTCTTTATGTATGGTAACCTTTTTAATACAGTCTAAGGTCAATTTTGTGGGGGAAGCAAATTAACTGCATGTGTTTGGAATGTGGAAGGAAACCGAAGTAACCAGAGGATACCCACATAAACACAGGGAGAACCTACAAACTCTATGCAGATGGAGCCCTGACTGAGTTTCCAACCTGGGACCCAGCGATGCAAAGGCCATAGTACTAACCACTGAGCTACAGTGCTGCATCATATGTGAATACTATACAAATGCTGCAAAGTAATATTACTGAAGCACCATCGTCTGTGAACATTTTTTTCATTGTGAGTAGCAGTGAAGAAATGAATCCAGTCCTCAAGATGCATACAAGGACTCAACCTACCTGTTCAGGGTCTGCTGATGATGATGATGATGGATGTGATTGTAAGATCATGAATGAAATTTACACCGTTGGAGCAACCCATTAGATCCTATGAATATGACAAGCAGAAGACAAAGATATAATTACAATAATACAATAGTTGGGGGGTGCTGGAATGGTCAGAATTTGTCACTCTACTTGTTGCATTTATTTATACAACTGTACAATGTTCTACATTATGTTAGAGACTGTTGTGTAGCCCTTGGGGGCCTCCCTTATAGGCCCTATATTCTATTGCAATTATCCTTCATCATAGAAATGTCTCATGACAAATAGGTGTGACATAGGTTTGATATTGTAATATAAGCTGGATTTACATTAAGATATATGAGAAGTCTCCACATGTTGTCCTCTGTCCCCGAAAGACCTAATATCAGCCTGGCTTGGGTAGGAATCAAACATGTGTTTTCTGGGTGATTGAGGCTTTGCTTGTAATGGAGAATGTAATATTTATTGGGGGATTAAGATTTTTGTTGGACCGTATTCTCTGGATATGAAAGGACGATTGGGTTTCAGCCGAACTGCTGCTTTTCACAGTATGTACATTTAATCCACTTAGGTCTGGGACTGCTTCCCGCACTCTGCAGCTCCAAAACCTGCTGTACATTGGAGTCTATGCACTAACAATAAACCTCCCTGCTTTCTTTTTGTTATATATAATTTACAATATTATATCCACAAAGGAAGTGGTACTGTGCAGAGTCCATACATACAGATTAAGAACAGATACCAAAGAATTACACCTGGGGTACAGGCCAAAAAAAGTCCTTGGCCCATCCACTTATTTTATGTGCAAAATCAAGTAAAAAAAACTTGTTAAACTTTAGTGTCAGCAATTATTATTTTGTGTTATCCAATAGACTGAACTCTTCCTAAATGTACCTAAATATCCAGTACTAATTCTCTTCACTAGCACAATGCATGCTCTCAGCAATGTTCTCTGGACACATGCTAAGAAATTGAGGTTTCTTTACACTGCCTGTAGCTGAATAACCATGGCTGCCAAGAGTGCAGATGTTCTGGGCATAGACTAAAATTCTACTTCTTACATGGTAGGTGTACAAATGGGAATATGGAATATGCTTTTTATGATTTGTGTATTATATGGGGCCCATGCTTTGTTGTGTGGTTGTTCTTGCACACTTTGTTGGATTTTTGATATTCATGAGACTCAAGTTAGTGTTTTTATGGGGCTGAAGGCTAGGTGTGGGGTGTTTTGAGGGCCCATTGTTGAATGCACACTGATTCAGAATTTAATCGATGGTTGGATGTTTAGTCATCCTGGGGATGTGGAGTTCCTGAGGCTAGGGGTAGCTGTGTGATGTTTTGGGGGCTCATTGTTATTAAGGGCATTCTGGGGCTCAGTCTGTGGTCTCACTGGAGTCCATTGTGCAGTGTATGGTTTGCCTAAGGTCTAAGTTTAGTTTTGTGGTCTTTGCAGGTCCAATTCCTTCTAACATTGGTTGGATTTAAGAGGTGCATAGTCATGTGTCTGTTTCATGACACTATGGAGCCACAAATGTGCATTTCTTAGGTGTATTTTGCAGCGGTAGGAGGGAGTGGCCTCTGTGAATGTCAGTCCCCTAGCCCTATATTCAGTCGTTGTTTGGTCTATTCTTAGCTGGAATGTTTAGATGGCTTTTCAGTATCAGTGGAGTTCAGTTACAAACAGATCCATTTTCTTCTCAGGGAATCTTCTGCCAAGTCATCAATCTTCATCATACACAATCATGCATATAACCTAGGGCAACCAATCACAGATCATTTTACACCAGACTTTTAAAATGTGCTTGCTGCACCACGTTAATAAAAGGAGCTAGTTGCCAAGTAAAATGACTGTGAGTGGAAGAAGATACATTTCATTGGGTACATTGGAAGAGGTTGCCTCCATCAAGTCTTTATTGCACAAGTCCATTGGAATAAGTCATTTCTTGGTGTATGGAAAATTAGATTTGTTTTATGCAGTGTACACTTTGATTGGTCACACCATTACCCAGAATGCTATGAATGATGTATTTCATGTTTGATTTGTACACAAACACATGGTAAGGATGGTACTGGACAGAAGACTTGATGAGATTGGCAATAAATCTCCCCAGCCAAGGTCATTACACTGCCAGCTTGTTTCCTCCTCATCCATTCCAATGAGAGATCACTAGAATGTTCTGAGATACAGCAGACAGTACATGAAGTATGTCCTGTGCTCATTGCAGAGCAGGGATACGTGTCATCAATGTGACATTATACTAAAGGTATGGCTATGACATCAGCAGAGTGGATAGACATGTGGCTGGATAGGAAAATAGTTTCTGCCTAAGCTAAAAACAAAAGTGTGCTGCAAAGACTGCACTGTAGTACACAGCTAATATTATTCCGCTCATATACCACTGTGTGACTAGTCAATGTTGACCCCCAGTTCTTTTGGCTCATAGCTGTTGTATGGTCTGATGTGGCTGCAATTACATCCTTAGTGGGCATTTTGGGATGATATAGTGAGCAAAATAAGAGATCTATTTGTCACTTATTGTGATGAGCTCTTCTTTTCATATTTACTGTAATGGATAGTGATGTCTTCCAATGTCCAGGTGTAATATATGTATAACACCAGAGCAGCAAACGTGTCATCTTACAAAAAATGATTCACTTGTTTGCCCAGTAATGTATTTATATATGAGATAAAATTATATCTTGGCTACATTTTCATTGTGAAGCCTATGATAATGGTGGTACAAGATTTATAAATTGTTCTGATAAAAACACTGAGAAATAATCTGGATTCCCGCCCGTACATAGTTACAACAGTGACTGGCATTTCTTGTGACATCCAGACATAGCTTGAACAACCACAGACTCACAACATTCTCTCAGCTGTCCAGAATAATAAATGTCCTGAAGATGAACATGAAGATGCTCAGGAAATTTACATCCAAAAAGACTTTAGGTCCTGTCCTGTGTCAGTGTGCCATTTTTGTAATTGGAAGTTCTTCGGTTTTGTGCTTGTTTCTTAGGAGTCTGGAACTGGAAGAGGGATCAGAATGCAGTCTTCTGGAATAGTTCATGACAGGATGTATTACATTGATTTCCAGGTAGGCTCTTCCCATGTCTGCTTTGTAAATCTTCATGATTACTCATTCTTTTCACGAAAATTCACCTGAAGACAGCAATTTGTGGAAGAAATCTAGAACTTAGAAAAGAGGCATTAATAAAACCTAGAACCAATATTAGATATATAGAAGGCACCTGGAACCAGAAACTAATCAATAAGAGTAAAACAAGACAAATAATGTTCTGCTGGAGAAGTCTTGGATCTAGACCTGACCTGTAGGTAGAGTCTAGGATCAGATCTATATTAGGAATCTAAGAACATAAAGTAGTCAGAAGAAATTATAGCTAGGAAAGTATCTGTAGAAGGGATCTAGATATAGGAAAGGGACCAGTAGAGAATCCTGGTATTAGAAGCAGGAATGCAGAAGGAAATACAGCTATAAAATGAATATAAACCTGTCAACACATCTATAGAAGAAAATATAGAATCGGTAGACCTATAACAGGTCAATCAGATGAATTGTAAGCCAACAACAGCCCTTTACTAAAACTTTGCAACTTTGTATTACATACCAGATCCATACATGGAGTCTAGGTTTATTGAAGACGTTTGGATGCAGAAGTAATCCAGAAGCTTGATGTGTCAAAATAATAAATCAACTTTATTTTACAATTTTTGTGTAGGACACCTTTGTGGTGTCAAAGTCTCTGTACGCCACAATACCACCTCTAAAAGTATCCTGTGGCATCTGGCACCATGAGGTTAGCAGCAGTCCCCTACATTGCCTTCACCTGGCCTGCCTTTTTTCTTTAGTGCATTATGCTTACATTTCTCTCAAATTGAACAATACTTAATAAACACACACTTTATCCATGTGATCTAAATGAAAAAGTGATTTAGAAGACCAAGACACTTTTTTCATTGGTCATAGTCTAGTTCAGCTGTTTGTAGTGACCTGACCCAATCATTTTGCTATCACAATTTGGTCACTCAGATACTTAGGCTTGGAATACATAAAGCATACCATACTGTTTTATGTAATGGCCTAGTAAAAAAAAATTGTGGGTAGAAAATAAGAAATATTTGCAAACACAGTAGATAAGAGAATTAACTGAACATATTGTATAAAGATCCTCAATGTGGTACCATGGGGATACATTTTTCTATTCAGTCTGTATATTGATGATCTGAGGGGTATAATACAAAGTGATGTTGAAATTTTTCAATAATGCCAAATAATGATATTAATTTAGAATATTAAAAAATGTTAATTAGTTAACCTGGGGCCAAGGAATATTCTCTCTGCAATATAATATATGGTATAAGGGCTGGAAAAGAGGCTATGTTGGGATATTGATTATACCTGGCAGCACCAGCCAAAGATAATTATCTTTGCCAACACAGCACTGGGGTGAAAAAGTTAATTTCTAAAAAAGCAAAAAAAATTATGACCGGACACAGAAATGGATAGGATTTCTACAAATATGGGTAGCACGGTGGCTCAGTGGTTAACACTCTGGCCTTTGCAGCACAGGGTCCCAGGTTTGAATTTGGGCCAGCACACTGTTTGCATGGAGTTTCTAGGTTTTATCTGGGTACCCTGGTTTCCTCCCACGTTCCAAAAACACAGAGTGCTGGTAATTTTTTTTTTTTTTGCACAGTTGGCCTTAGACTGTGTTCATGACATATTACTATGGTAGGGACATTAGACTGTGAGCTCTTTGAGGGACAGCTGGTGACATGACTATGGACTTTGTACAGCGCTGTGTAATATGTTGGCACTATATAAATATTGTGTAATAAGAAATTATATATGCACATGTTGTATAATGCAGGAATTACAGCATTTATGCAGTACTTGTAGTACAAACAGTAAAGATTGAGCAAATGTTCAGCCAGAGAACCTTCCTAAATCTACAAATCTCCATATCAGATTGAAATAATTGAATATGGACTCCAGGGTGGTGGAGGACAGGAAGGTTTCTGTATGTTTGGAGGAAGGTAAATCCTCTTCTTTGCTTAATATTGCTTCATCACTTTGATAAATGATACTGTTGTCAAACTCAACAAATGTGGGGCTTATCCTGCAATACATGAGTGACACGCTCCTTCTCACTGAAATTTCACAAAAAAGCTAACATTTTGTTTTCCAATGAATGTTGTTTTAGGACTCCGGCAAATCATGTTTGGTGATAAAGCGGTTTGGTGAGCATACTTCTAGATTGATGGGCTGACACTTTAGCCCATGATCTATGGACATCTCAGATCATCCCCATATTTATTCAACTGTTACACTAGAAATTAATGCTGATGGATAGGCCATATCCAAAAGGCGTGGAAATTGGGAAAAATGGTCTGACATCCGTCAGGAATCCCAACGTCATGTGATGTCTATCAGTCCTTTATGTTTCTATCTGTGCAAGATGGAGATTCAAATTCTGCAATATTCTTTACTTGTGCTATATTGTTCTGTGCCAGTCTTAACACATGTTTGCACATTTACTGGAAGAAGACTGGAAGACTCATGCCAAACATGATATAAATGTTTGATGTAAAGCTAATAACCCTCTATAATTTTCTCAGAGATGTTTTTAATGTCATCCGCCATTATCTACCATTGCTTCAGCACTTTCAGACCTAGGGAAACGTAAGTCTGTGTAATTGCCAGCCCAATTGCTAATTTCCACAAAAGTTAACCACATTAAAATGAAAATGAGCCGGAAAATATACAAGAAAGTGTCAGAGTTCATACTTTAAGATCAGAACTTGCTGATGTATGTTGCTATGTATGGTAAAAGGCTCTACACAACCATCCTGCCTGCCCGAGGCTTTTCTCTTTCGGCATAGTATATGCATTTTTTCATAAAACTTTTGCTCCTTCGTAATTACAATTCCCTCAATTTGGATCATTCACTGAGAACTGGTGGCATGGAGACACTTTGCCCTGCTTCTGGTGATCAATTCTAGGCGGGCAGATGCCAGTTGGACACACTGTCTCTTAAGCCTCGGTATATCTTGTGAGAATGTCTGATCATGTTAGTGTGAGTCTAGCCTGTCAACTTATAGAAAGAATTAGCAAAGGGCATTCAGCCTAGAGGGACAGAAACTACAAATCCAACTCTGAATATGAAGAAGGAGGAAACTGTTTCTGATATAAACAGGACAAACATCACAATTTTCATATATTTATGGGGTCATTGTGGGAGGGGGTTGGGCTTGTTTCAAAGACCTCAAGTTCCTAAACCTAATATCACAATCTTGCCTGTCTGCTTTAATATGACGAGCCCAAACATCTCCATTGGGGAGATTCAGGTCTGCCTATCAGGAGGAAGTTGATCATTTGGAAATGGATGTTCTGTAGACACATAAATCTGCTCCTCAGTGATTTGTGAGTGGTGATCACTTCTTCTACTGAACAAGAAGATTAAATCAGCTGCAAGTTTTACCCATCCAATATACTAGGCCCCTGACATAGTTCATATATGGAACTGTTCATACCACAGTATTTTGCAGTCATATCTTCCCAAAGGGTTTGCCAACAACATGGTCACCCTCCAACAACCAACTTCCAATAATAACCTGCAATATGTTAAAACACAGGGGGAACATAAAAATTCAGAAGAGTCCTTATAATACAACTTTTTTTCTGAATGCAAAGTTATTATATAGATAATAACTAGTCTGAGGCATTGGTCATCTCCCCAGGCTCACGGAAAAGATGATGATAAACTTCACAGAGGATTCTGAATGCTGGACAACTGATCTGAGCTAGCAATCCTCCTCCATGAGCCATGGATCTGATCCAGGGCACTCTGAGGGATTATCCAGATTTCCAAACAGCTGCTGCAGACCAATATTTGGCATAATGAAATCAGATACAATTACAGCATTACAACATGAGAGCCAGCCATGATGCAGTGATGGCATCTGAGATGGTCAGATACTTGGATACTTACATTTGCCTTTAAACAATGATCCCCCAACTCAGCACAAAAGTGCAATGAACAGGGCAGTAAAGTATTGGGCACCATGCTCAGATAACTGACATTTCTGCATTTGTCAATGGCTTGGAATGTCCACCATTTGTTAACTGTATTCTGCCCAGCAACTCTGTCTACCATTAGCTGGAGATTATTACATAATGCTGGAGGAATGGACACTAACTGACCCGCTGTTACTATATGGGTGGAGAATAGTTTAACAAAATAGAACAGATATGGCCAACCAAGGGGCAGAGTTGTGTTAATGAGATTGCAAGAAATAAAAATACTGTCATTGACCGCCTGTCAAAGCAGAATAAGCCTCTGAGTGGCCATTCAGAGGTGACACACACGGCACATTCATTCCTTGGAATGATGAAACGGCATGATCGGATTTCAGTGTTTATCTGCTGACAAATGTGGTGCTGGGCAATGTGGAAATATTTCAGGTTAGACTTCCAGAACAATGAACAAAATGGCATCTATAGATTGATGTAATGCCAGTGCAGTCAGGATAATCCACATAAAGATGTGGCTACCAGCATTGTGATCAAACCAAGCTTTGAGTTTCATTCCACAACGCTCTTTTTATTGGCTCACTAGCTGATAACCTGGCGTTGCCCGGGTATTTATTTATTCCAATCTATATATTATACAGGAAAAGGAATCAAATAAAGCTGTAGTGATTTTCTTGTCTACGGTGTTGTTTCATTTTTTTGCCTTCAATTGCATTTGGCCAATTGCCTTACGTTTTCTCGAAGGCATTATTACAGGCCATAAATTTGTAAGCTCTTCAGGGCAGGGTCCTCTCCTCCTGTATCACTGTCTGTATTAGTCTGTCATTTGCAATCCCTATTTATTGTACAGCACTGCGTAATATGTTGGCGCTATATAAATCCTGTTTATTAATAATAATAATAATAATAATAATATGAGTCCAAAAAAAAGTATGTAAAAATATAAGCAAAAGGCCCGCTGTCATTAAGTAACGCATACATACATGCAAAAGTATGTCAGTCATATGTCTAGCACGTTTGGTTGAAATGTCTCCATGTGTTTTCGAGTGATGGTGGAGCATACATACGCACGCACTTTTTTATATATAGATTATCAGATAACCTATCTATTGACTAGTGCCATTCTTGGTCTATTGGATGCCTATTGCATTTTAACCAGGTACATGATACCCAAGTACAGTTACTCCTGCATTAATATAATCACTGAGTACTTTTTCCCTGCAGTAACATGATACCTAAGTACTATTGCTTTTGCAGTACCATGATCTCTGATCTCTGGGTAGTGTTCCTCTCTCAACACTTAACATGATCACTGAATAGCTGTCCCCAATGCAGTAAAATGTTTCCCTAGTATCATTCCTTTTGCAATCACTGAAGTGATATGATTTAGTACAAACATTTCTATCATGACTGTTATCATGCTGCACATCCCTATAGATCAGGGGTCGGCAAGTTCTGGCCTTTAGGCCAGATATGGCCTAGCCGGTAGTTTGTTCCGGCCTAATGCCCCCTAGCCGATCCAGCCTAATCCTGGCCGGCAACCCGCGGCGGAGCTGGAACAAACTACTGGAGCCGCTGGAGCTCCGGAGCCGCATGTGTTAACACTTCTGCCGCCGGGGTAAATAGGGAACATTCCCTCTCCTCCATATGCATTGTTGAGGAAAGGGATTTCTCTTCAGCGGGCGTTCCAGGTGAGGGAAGGAACCATTAGGCCGAGACTCGAGAGAGAGTCTGGCCTAGTGTGTGCTCCTGCCTACCCCTGAAATGGTCTAGTGGCCAACAAAGTTTGCTGACCTCTGCTGTAGATCTTTAACATCTGTAATGGTCTGTAACATACAGTTAACTCTTGTTCTCAGGTCCTCTATTTCATGATGGGCAAGGTCCCTTCTGTAATAAAAAAAAAACATATCTGCCTGTTTGCATTTTTTTTCTTTAAAGTTACCTGCCCTCAATCCATCCTAAATGCCACCATCTGCATCCTGTCTTCTTCTGTGTGGGTCTTTGGCTATCTTTATTGGCCAGTCTTGCACGGGAGTCCCCCATACACACACCTTCCCGGACTGCTGGGATATCTGGCATGGACATCTTTGAGTACTATGAAAAATTATATAAAAATTATTATGAACAGGCAGGTAGGTACGTTTTACTGCAGAAGTCTTTGCCTGTCTCTTCTTCAAAAAGAATCCAGCCTGCTCACATTTTTTGTATGTGTAGCTATATAGTTCTACTCTAAATCCTGCTGACTGTAAACATGCATGTGTATGCCGTGGACTTGTAGATGATGGAGATCAGATATAGATGTGTTAAAATGCTAATCTTGTAAGTAATGCATCACACTCACCAGGTATCGTCTTCCACATCACCTACCAAATTATGCTGAATCAACAAATTCTTGCAATATATTTTACAAACAAGATTTAGCCTTCTATGAAAAAGGCTATCACCTACTGGGACATGGACAAAGGGTTTAAGGGGATGAACCAAGAACCCAAAAACCTCCATTGTAAGCAATTCTTTAGTTACCAGCCCTTCCACACCCAATTTAGCTACAGTCACAAGAAAAAGAATGTGCTAAGGTTTCATGTATGTGTAAATATTAAAAAGCAGGTTCTAAAATTACATACATTTAACCCTGGGTGTAAAACACACAACAGATTCCACCATTTCATAATTTATTTACCAAAAACAAAGCCAAAATGTGTGAAAAACTAAGTAAAAATACAAAGTAACAGCTTAGTAACCAGTGGTAATACTAGACAAAGTTTAAGTTAGTGCAGTCGTCATTGTTCCCGAAGCGTTTTGCTGAATTGCTTCCTCAAGGGAGGTAGAAACCTAAACTAATTCATAATATAACACAACAAAGAGTTACCATATCAAGTTACATTAAATTCAATGCTAAATACAAAATAAATATAGTTGCAGTGTATAAACATGACTAGACATCAATGATAACTTAATCAAAGGGTCATTACTAGTCAGCAGTGCTGGAAATGTAGCTAAATTGAATAAACGATTAGTTATAAATATTAATAAAGAAAAATGTGTGGGTAGGAAGGCTTGTCTGTATAAGTATGTGCTTATGTCCAAGTTGGCGAAGAAGAATGAATGTTCTAAATTAAATTGAATTTTCAGTTTTAAATTTGATATTGGTAGTTTATGAATGAATATCTAAAGGAGAATAGATAAATATAACTTACATTAGTGCCCAATGGAGAGAGATGTAGTAAATGAAGGGGACTTCCTAAGTGGTGTAAGTTCTAGGTAAAAAGCATGGAAAGCACATGTAAGGAAAGGCTGGAGTGTTTTTGAGTAGAGAGTTCACATGTGTGAGACGATTTCGGTGATTGAGACTTCGCCTAACCCCGCCTCTGTCTGGGCTAAGTGGAGCCTCGATCCACCAAAATTGTCTCTGTGCATGCGAACTCTCAACTCCAGCCTTGCCTTATTAGAGACCCCATTCCTGCCTCCACCACCAGTGGTCATTCTTATTAGCATACCTTACAAGTAAGTAATTTAAGGACCTGAAATGTCCTTGTACAATTTAATATTAATAAACAAGTATACTTTATTTTTCCTGCTTTATACCAAGGAAACAGAGATGACATCACTTAACCTAAAGCTGATATACTGTATGTACCCATTCAGTTTACCTTTGTTTAACTGTTCAACTGTAGCTGTTACTTTGTATTTTTAAGTTATAAGTAATCATCACTATGTGCCTAAAAAAGCCCTACTTTGTCTATTTCCTTTATCTTTATAACTAATAAGTTATTGGGGCTGGCATTGAGAACCTTATCAGAAAAAATTTGGAGAATCTGGTTACCAATATTCAACATTTTCTGGATGACTTTATCAATCTCTCTTTGTGAATTTTGGCCCATTCTTCTTCACAACGTTGCTTCAGTTCATTGAGGCTTTCAGGCATTTTTTATGCACAGCATTCTTGTGTCTCACCACATCATTTCTATTAGGTTAGGGTCTAGACTTTGACTGGGCCATTGCAACATTCTTTTCTTTTTCAGGCATTATGCTGTAGTTTTGTTCAAGTGCTTGGGATCATTGTCCTGTTTCATGACCTAATTTAGAGTACTTTGGTATACAGAAGAGTTAATTGTTGACTCAGTGACTCAATTTACAGTTGGTATGAGGTTCTAGAGTGGATATGTTGTATTTGGTTTTACCAAATGTGGTGCTGTGTATTATGGCCAAACCTCTCCACTTTGGTCTCATCTGTCCAAAGGACATTGGCCCTGATTCATTAAAGCTCTCCAAAGCTGGGGATAATACACTTTCACCAGTGAAGCTGGGTGATCCAACAAACCTGGGATGGATTCAAAGCATTTGCTAGCAAATAGCAAATGACATTGAAGAAATCCATTCCAGATTTGCTGGATCACCCAGCTTCACTGGTGAAAGTGTATTATCCCCAGCCTTGGAGAGCTTTAATGAATCAGGGCCATTGTTCCAGAGGTCTTGTGGTTTGTTCAGATGCAACTTTGCAAACTTAAGCCATTCTGCCATGTTCTTTTTAGAGAAAAGAGGCTTTCTCTTGGCAACCCCTTGACAACAAACTATACGTGTTCAGTCTTTTCTAATGTACTGTCATTTTAACATTTGACATGCTAACTTCAGCCTGCAGTGTTTGAGTTTCTTTCCTGCAATTTCTCTGAGCATTGCAAGGTCTAAACGTGGAATGAATGTGCTGATTGCTGAATGATGTCACTGCAGAATGATGGACTTTAAATTGTTTGGAAATAGTCCTATAGTCCTTTCCAAATTAATGGGCAGTGGCAGTTGCTTTTCTAAGATCATTTTAGGATCATTCAAGATTTTCCAAAATCATTGCTGATGCTCCAAACTGCCAAAATCTCTTATTTTATAGAAGTGGCCATATTCGCTGATAAGCAATGCATTTGAGTAACAGTACTTGGCTAATACTTAGCAATATCTTACTTGGCAATATCTATAAGATACACTAGACGTTAGAGTACAGCTTGTAATCCCAAAAATGCTCTGTGATGATACACCAGAGGTCAGTAATGAATGTGGAAACTTCCCAGTTATCAAGAGATTTTACAGACTTTACTTTCTGGAGAATCTTCGTCTAGTAGTTGACCTTTATTATGCCAATGGAGACTGTCACCATCACTATTTATGTGCTACATCCACACAGTGGTGTGAGAAGATGACCATTGCTTCTGGTAATATTTCTGTTGATAATCAAACTTATACATTCAAATCATGTTCTGTCTTATTCCTTGTGTACAACACATTGTGGTAAACTAAAAGCACATGTGTATATAAAGACGATGCTAAGGTAATTTGACAGTCACACTTACAGTTGAAATATCTTGTGGGTATGAACCATTTAGCTGCTTTATCAGGAACATATTGATTGTTTTAGTTTGGAGATGGAAGGGGTTTCCAGGAAACTAGTGCTGCAGTTGTAACTATACTGCTCCTCCTTGTAAAATAAAAAGATGTGCTGTAAGATGATCTGGCCTGGTACACTGTCCGCCTTGTGTTCTATGGCCAATCACTTACACTGGCTGGCTGCTGGTGGTGTCACAATCCCTGCAGCTGTTTCGGGCAGTCACAGGGTACAGGGGTGCCAGCCAGTCTGAGCACTCCTTACTGGACACATGCATTGCAGAATACCAAACTTTATTTTGGGAGGGGGAATGGTTCAGTGTGTGTGGATTGTGTACTAAGCCCTCAATGACTTCAGGACTTCATATTGTAGCTGTAATGTTCCATTCACACAAGACAAAAAGCCAACACTAGAGAATAGTTATCTTTTGGTCACACATTATATGTTACAATAAGCAAACATAAACTCTGTCTATTGTTATTAGTGATCAGACAACTGCCAAGGGGAAATATTTAGCATGTCCTGTTTGGTGCCCCTGGTCAGCAACACTCAATCACACAGAGCCAGAACCAGCAACATGTGACCTGTAATATGCTTCACCCAATGACACCAATGTAAGAGGACAGATTTCCTCACTTAACTGGATCGCCAATGTAAGCAACATTCTTTGTTCCTCTGATCACCAATACAAGTAGACATATTGACTACCAATGTAAGGAGCAATTCTTCCTCTCACATACCACAAATAGGAGGACAATTTTTTTCCATCTAACATCAGTGTAAGCAGCAATCTTCAATCTACTCACCACCTATGTAAAAGAACATTTTAATATTAGGCATACACTATGCACTTTTATTTTTGATCTGCAATATAAATGTAATTATAATTATCATTTTAAAATGATTTTGTGATAAAAGTATTCAAATTTTGATCAGTAATACAATCATTTTCATTATGATAAATGATTGAAATGTCAGTTGTGACACAAAAAGTGTTTTTTATTTCAATAAGATAGTTAACCAATAGACAAAAAAACTTTCAATTTGCAACCAACATTCTGCCCAAGAATCAATCATCATATTGCATAAATAAGGCCATCTATCAAGCGATCCTATAACTAATTACCTCTCAGGGTCCCTCCACTCTTATCTGTTCAGTATATACTTTACCACTACCAGGTCTTGATAAAGAGAAACTCTTTAATTCCATGAAACATGTTGGTGCTTTAAGATATAGGAGTCTGAATAAAATTGAATTTGGACTGTATACTTCTTCCTCAGGCTTTTTGTCCCCCCAATGACCACCAATGTAGAGGGACTTTTTCCTTCCACTGACCACCAATTTAATAGGACTTCCTGCTACTAATCCCCAACTTAAAAAGAAGTTTCCTCTAACTAACACCAATGTAGGGGATATTAATATTTCCACTTCCACCAACAGTAATCTAAAAAACATTGTTATTTCCACTGACTACTAAAGGAAGGGAATTTTTTATCCCCCTGCCATTAGAAGAAAGTCATTTTTAAATTCAGTGAAACAAATGAAAAGATACATTCTTTCTCCCACTCCTCCCACTAGCACCAATGTAAGGGAATATTACTCATCCCAAAAACCACCAATATAAGGTAACATTCCTCATCCCACTAGCTACCTGTGTAAGGGGACGTTCCTCATCCCACTAACACCAATCATAAGAGCATTCCTCCTACCACTACCACCAATATAAGGGTACATTCCTCCTCCCATTACCACTAATGATAGGGGACATTCCTCATCCCACTAACATCAATCATAAGAGCATTCCTCCTACCACTACCACCAATATAAGGGTACATTCCTCCTCCCATTACCACTAATGATAGGGGACATTCCTCATCCCACTAACATCAATCATAAGAGCATTCCTCCTACCACTACCACCAATATAAGGGTACATTCCTCCTCCCATTACCACTAATGATAGGGGACATTCCTCATCCCACTAACACCAATCATAAGAGCATTCCTCCTCCCACTACCACTAATGTAAGGGGACATTCCTCCTCCTACTAACCACCAATGTAAGGAAATATTACCCATCCTAATTGCCACCAATATAAGGGAACATTCCTCATCCCACTAGCTACAAGTGTAAGGGGACGTTCCTCCTCCAACTACCACCAATATAGTGGGACATTCCTCCTCCCAATACCACCAATATAAGGGGACATTCCTCATCCCACTAACCACCAATATATGGGGACATTCCTCATCACACTAGCTACCAATGTAAGGGGACATTCAACCTCCCACTACCACCAATGTAAGAGGGCATTCCTCCTCCCACTACCACCAATATAGGGGACATTCCCCCTTCCATTACCACCAATGGAAGATAATATTTCTCATCTCAATAACCACCAATATAAGGGATCATTCCTCTTCCTACTACCACCAATATAAGTAAACATTCCTTCACTACCTCCAATAATAAGGGACATTCATCCTCCTACTAGCACCAATGTAAAGGAACATTGCTCATCCCAATAACCACCAATATAAGGGGACATTGCTCATCCCACTAGCTACCAGTGTGAGGGGACTTTCCTCCCACTACCACCAATATAGGGGAACATTACGCCTCCCACTACCATCAATGTAAGGGGACATTCCACCTACCACTACCACTAATTTAGGAAAAAATACTCAGCCGAATTACCACCAATATAAGAGAACATTCCTCATTCCACTAACACCAATGTAAGGTAATATTTACTCGTCCCAATATCCACCAATGTAAGGGAATATTCCTCATCCCAATGACCACCAATATAAGGGAACATTACTCATTCCACTAGCTACTAGTGTAAGGGGACATTCCTCATCCCACCAACCACCATTGTAAGGGAACATTCCTTCTCCCACAAATCACCAATGTAAGAAGACATTCCTCATCCCAATAACGACCAATGTAAAGGAATGTTCCTCATCCAAAAAAACACCAATATAAGGGATCATTCCTCATCTCACTACCACCGATGTAAGGGGACATTCCTCATCTCACTACCACCAATCTAAGGAAATATTCCTTATCCCAATAACCACCAATACAAGAGAACTTACCTCATCCCACTATCTACCAATGTAAGGGGACATTCCTCATCCCAATAGCTATCAGTGTAATGGCACATTCCTCCTCCCACTACCACCAATATAAGGGGACGTTCCTCCTCCCATTACCACCAATATAAGGGGACCTTTCTCCTCCCACTACCATCAGTGTAAGGGCATATTCCTCCATATTCCTCAACCCAATAACCACCAGTATAAGGTAACATTCCTCATCCCAGTAGCTACCAGTGTAAGGGGACAATCCTCCTCCCTTTACCACCAATGTAAGGGGAAATTCCTTCTCCCACTACCACTAATATAAAGGAACATTCTTCTTCCCACTAGCACCAATGATAGGGGACATTCCTCCTCCCACTACCACCAATATAAGGGGAGGTTCCTCTTCCCACTACCACCAATATTAGATAAAATTCCTTCTCGCACTCCTACCAATACAAGGGAACATTCCTTGTCCCATTACCACTAATGATAGGGGACATTCCTCATCCCACTTACACCAATGATAGGGCACATTTCCCATCCCACTACCACCAATGTAAGAGGAAATTCCTCCTTCCACTGTTATTATTAATATTATTTTTATTACACAGTATTTATATAGCGCCATCATAGTAGGAAGCACTGTACAAAGTACATAGTCATAACACTAACTGTCCTTCAAAGGGGCTAACAATCTAATGTCCCTACCTTAGTCATATGTCACTAGTGCAGTCCAAGAGTAATTTTTTTTTGGGAGAAGCCATTTAATCCTAACTGAATGTTTTTGGAATGTGGGAGGACCCCGGGGTACCCGGAGGAAAGCCACATGGTGAGAACCTGCAAACTCCATGCAGATAGTGCCCTGGCCAGGATTCAAACCTGGGATCCAGGGCTGCAAAAGCATGAGTGCTCACCCCTGAGCCGCTGTGCTGCCAATGTAAGGAGACATTGCTCCTCCCACTACCACCAATGTAAGGGAATATTACTCATCCCAATAACTACCAATATAAGGGAACAATCCACATCCCGTTAGCTACCAGTGTAGCAGTGTTCCTCCTCCCCCTACCACCAATAGAAGGAAATATTTCTCCTCCCACTACCACCAATGTAAGGTTGCAATCCTTCTCCTATTACCACCAATATGAGGGAACTTTTTTCCTCCCAATAACCACCAATGTAAGGGGACATTCCTCATCCCACTTTCACCAATGGCAGGGGACATTCCTCCTCCCACTACCACCAATGGAAGGGGACATTCCTTCCCACACTTAACACCAAGATAAGGGAACATTCCATCTCCCACTACCACCAATATATGGGAACATTCCTCCTTCCACTACCACCAATATCAGGAAATATTCTTCATCCCAATACCCCAATAATATATTAAGGGGACATTCCTCGTCCCACTACCACCAATGTAAGGGGGCATTCTTCATCCCAATGACCACCAAGGTCAGGGGGCATTCCTCACTCAAATAACCACCAATGTAACGGGAATTTTCCTCATCCCACTTTCCACCATTGGAAGGGGACATTCCTCACCCCAAAAACCACCAATGTAAGGGAATTTTCCTCATCCCAATAACCACCAATTGAAGGGAACATTCATTATCGCACCACCAGCAATGTAAGGGGACAGTTGTCCTCCAAATACCACCAATGTAAGGGGACAGTTGTCCTCCCACTACCACCAATGTAAGGGGACATTCCTCCTCCCACTACCACCATAGTAAGGGAATTATATTTATCCCAATAACCACCAATATAAGAGAACATTTCTCATCCCACTAGCTACCAGTGTAAGGGGACAATTCTCCTCCGACGACCACCAATGTAAGGGAATACTATTTATCCCATAAACCATCAATGGAAGGGGACATTCTTCATCCTTATACCCATCAATGGAAGGGGACATTCTTCATCCCAATAACCATCAATGGAAGGGGGCATTCCTCACCCCAATAACCACTTATGTAAGGGGAAATTCCTCATCCCAATAACCACCAATGTAAAAGGGCATTTTCATCCTTTTGAGGAGATACTCTTTAGCAAATGCACTCACTATCTATTCACACAATGCTGCTGGCTCTGTGATTATGACTTAAGACTTTGTACCACTTGTATGTTGTAATTTGGGTTTTACTCCTTTTCTTTAACTCACAATATTCTTACTAACCAGTATTTATATTTTGCAGCGCTTTACAAAGTCTATAGTCATACCACTGTCTCCCAAAGGAGCTCACAATCTAATGTTATAGTCATATGTCATTAACATAAGGACAATTTATAGGGGAAGGCAGATTAATGTATCTGCATGTTTTTTTGGATGTGGGAAGAAACCAGAGTACCTGGAAGAAACCCACAAAGGCCAGAGTGCTAACCTCTGGGCCAACCATGCTGCCCACTATCTGAAATATCAGGGTGGAAGACACATGGCCTTCTCATGCAGTGATTTTCCACACGTCGCTGATGCTGAGGTCATTACATCTAGAGGCTGCGGTGATATATTAACCCTGCTCTTGTCAATAGAAATGCCACATTTATTAGCGTGGCTGAGGCATAAGATGAATTTCAATTCCACCTGCCGTAACACAGCAGGACAGGAATTAGCTGCCTCATTGGGGTACAGCTCTGATATTGCACATGTGCCACAACAATCCTCCTTTGTTTTACTTGCAAAGGCACGGGCCTTGTTAGCCAACTTTTCTTTATGGATCCGGCTGAGGTATGCAGCCTGCGTGCCTCCACCAGAAATCTTCCAAAGAATAAAAACGCCATGAACTAGTAATTAATGCAAATTATCCGAGACAGCTGTCACAGCCACAAAATTCAATACTGTCAGTAAATCAGAGAGGCACGCTCTGCCCCCAGCTTTAATCATTGTGAAAACATTGGACTGCATGTCCCTGACCACAATCCCCCGAAACACCTGTTCCAGAACAGACCCTTTCTCTCTATATGATATGAGTGGACCCCCTCCTCTCTCTGTATTACACACTAGACTCCCCCCCCCCTACCATATGTATTACAGACTAGGCTACCACTCCTCCCCCTGTAATACAGACTAGACTCCCCCCTCCTCCTCCTTCTCTTTCACATATCCCTCCATATTACAGACTAACCTCCCCACTTTGTAATTGATGATTATTAGATTGTATTGACACATCATGCTCCTAGTGAATTCCTGTACAACCCCAGTGTAGTAAATCAGAATTTGCTTCCCAGTGTTTTTGTGGTTGATACTGGTAGCACTGCATTACATTACAGCGTTGCGTAATATGTTGGCGCTATATTAATACTGTTTAATAATAATTATGAGTGAGGATGAGTCCCTGCAATCCAGGCGACAGAGATCACAGGGCCCATCGCAGCTCTTTCATGAAGTGTGGAGACAGCTGTTCCTACTGTTATGGTGTCACCTCTGCTTCCTCCACTGGGACATCTCAAAGAGAACCACCTGTTCAGGGGCCACAAAAGAGCCTCTAATACAGATCTGTCACCGCCCCCCCCCCCCCCCCTGCAACTTCACCTCCCCTAACCCAAGCACCTAATAATGTGACTGTGGGGGACATTAACATTTTTTGTACAGTAATGGGGAATATTCAGACCTGTATAAAATAAATGCCTACATTGCACAGCTAGGATCATTTTCAGGCAAAAAACACTCCAGCTTGTACATGCTTTTTTAGACGTCTGTTGTGGCTTTTCAAATGCCTGAAAAAGCAGGGTTTTCCCCATTTAGCAAGCAATTCACTGGATTAAAAAACATTTTAATTTATAAAGTTGTCTCAAATTCTGTTTTCACTTTGTCGTTATGGAGGAGTGTAGAGTGAGGGTACAAAAAAAGAATTTCAACGACTGTAGCATCAGTCTGCAACATAATGAAATTGGAAAAAATGAAAGGGGTTTGAACATTTTCTGAAGCCACTGTATACTAAGCAAGGCAAGGAAGCACAAACCCTTCACCATGTATGTCACCCTTTTTCAAAAATTAGTCAGGATACCAAAATCTAGGGAGCATATAAGAGAAAGATAAAAGAAGCCACCCACCCTGAGAAGGTAGGTACACTGCAGAAAAATCTAATGTTCAACCTTACCTTCATCCAGACCCCCTTCCACATTTTCCCCCTCTGCGCACCCTGTTTCAGACCCCCTTCTACATTTTCCCCCTCTGCGCACCCTGATCCAGACCCCCTTCCACATTCTCCTCTTCTGCACACCCTCATCCAGACCCTCTTCTATATTCTCTCCCTCTGCGCACCCTGATCCAGACCCCCTTCTACATTCTCTCCCTCTGTGCACCCTGATCCAGACCCCCTTCTACATTCTCTCCCTCTGCACACCCTCATCCAGACCCCCTTCTTCATTTTCCTCCTCTGCGCACCCTGATCCAGACCCCCTTCCACATTTTCCCCCTCTGCACACCCTGATCCAGACCCCCTTCCACATTTTCCCCCTTTGCGCACCCTGATCCAGACCCCCTTCTACATTTTCCCCCTCGGCGCACCCTGATCCAGACCCCCTTCCACATTCTCCCCTTCCGCACACCCTCATCCAGACCCCTTTCTATATTCTCTCCCTCTGCGCACCCTGATCCAGACCCCCTTCTATATTCTCTCCCTCTGCGCACCCTCATCCAGACCCCCTTCTACATTCTCCCCCCCCTCGGTGCACCCTGATCCAGACCCCCTTCTACATTCTCCCCTTCTGCACACCCTCATCCAGACCCCCTTCTATATTCTCTCCCTCTGCACACCCTCATCCAGACCCCCTTCTATATTCTCTCCCTCTGCACACCCTCTCTCTCCCTCTGCACACCCTCATCCAGACCCCCTTCCACATTCTCCCCTTCCGCACACCCTCATCCACACCCCCTTCTATATTCTCTCCCTCTGCGCACCCTGATCCAGACCCCCTTCTACATTCTCTCCATCTCTCCACACCCTCACTCAGATTTCTATTCATTAATCACCAGTCCTGAGATATGTGCAAATTGTGTATGAATGGAGTACAGGTTAGGGAGGGAGACTTTTGGTTGGGTAAAGTAAGTAAAATATCATTGGTGAATAAATTTAATTTAAAAGTATGTTGTCTTAACTTCACTCCATGTATGTTTGTATTCATTCTAATTAACCGTGCCAGAGGTGCCAAAGCTAATATAAAAAAAAAAGGGGTGAGAGGGGACATCCTTGGCGGGTTTCCCTCCTAATAGGGAATGTGGCAGAAAAATATGACATGTTTACTATCCTTGCTAATGGGGTTAGGTACAGAGCGCTTATACAGGCCATCTATTAAGGATGAAAACCCAATTTAAGCTACGTACACACTTCCAATTATTATCGTCGGAAAACGAACGACGAACGTTCCTGCACGACTAAAGAAGTAGATATCAGCCCTTTCTCTAATTCATATGTAAATATTTTTGTGAAAAACTATAGTAACACCCAGTTTCTTCTCATAGAAGATAGAATGGTAAAGTTGTGGGTATTATCTATGCAGATACTTAGGGCAGGTTGAATTGGCATGCAGTGATGAGTAGTAATTAAAGGTTTCTTCTTTTATTTGGGGACCTAAATCTTTGAATATTGTGAGAGATAACAACAACATTAGAACCAGCCATGGGTCTTATCCAATCCTTTTGCTTTTCAAAGGCCCTCAATGAGGAACAGATAACTGACAATACCAAAACAATAGACAAGTTGGTGATTAAACCATAGACCGGGTAAAGGGTATGTACAAATTTATAAACAATATTAAATAAACATTAAGGATTCTGCTATAGCAGGAAAGGATATGATGGTTAGCAAGGTGATCAGTGGGGGGCGTTATTTTCACCTGGGCAAAGGTAGTTAAGACTTACATTTTTGGATTTAGGCAGATTTAATTAGATTCTCCTAATATAATAATACATACCATGGGGCTACTTAACAATAAAAGAAACAAACATACTGGGTGTGAAAATACAAAAATGCTACTTTTTAAACAGAATTACCCATATTCATAAAAACTGACCTTCAAAGGGTTAAACACTGGTAGGGTGAGTCAGTATTTAGAATCGTTAGAATCACGGCAAACTTTCAGTTCAATATGAGTAATTGCATGTGTTCTGCAATTAGGAGGTAGCTAATCCTATTAACAACTGGTGACAGGAGTACCGTTAGTCTCACTCAATGTAACAGGTAGCTCCGACGATATGGAGGTATCCTCACTCATTGATGGAAGCTTGTCTACGCAAGGCTACATCTCTGGGATCGGAAGGGAGGACTTCTGGGATTGTCGTAACTGCTGCCTATCAGCTTTTAAGATTAGCACAAAGGAATCTTCAGGCGTGAAGAGGGAGTGCAGTTGACCACAGTGGGTGAAGGATAGTTTAAATGGGAATCCCCAGTGATATTTTATACCCAATTGTTGTAGAGTAGCTAAAAAGGTTTCAACCCTTTTTCTCTTCTGTATTGTTTGCAAAGCCAGATCCGCATATATCTGGTATGACTGAGATTAAAAATTTTGGATCCTTTCTATTCCATGGGGCTGTCATGATAAATTCCTTTTGGAAAATGCTGGCTTAACTATTACATCACGTGGCGGCCCATCTTGTTTCTTGGCTCCAAGATCTTGATGAATTTGGTTGAATTCTAATCTTTCAGTATTGAGCTCTTCACATGAGAGGGTAGATCCACAATATTTTCCGACATCCTTCTGATCCTGATATTGCCCAACTGATAATATTTTTCAAGTCCTTCAGACTAGTGAGGGCCAATTTTAGCTAAGATTGAATAGTATCATGATCAAGAGAGTCAATTACTGTAATTGCGTCGTCCATCTTTTGCTCTAGTTCATTCATGCGGGAGCTGAGTTCCCTGATCTCTTTGGTAAGATTTTGAAAGTTTATCCGTTGCTTGTGAAAGCCCCCTTTGCAGCAATTCCTTCAATTTCTCTAATAGTGCTGTATCTTTACATATGGAGTCCCATCGCTGGAGTTCTGGTCTATCATAGACTCATGCTCAAGAGAGGATGGGAGGATGTGAACAGGTGGGTATTGTTCCGCCATCTTGCCTGACAGCTTTATGGACAGAGTTGTAGTTGGTGCTCGGGACTGAGACCCGGAGGTGCCAGTTAGCTTCCCCATCAGTATCCTTTAGTGAAGCGGAATCCAGAGGTGAGTTAGTTTCCTCCGTACCCTCGTGTGATCCGCCGCTGACAACTTTCCCAGGTGGTAGAGCAGGATTAAATTGTAGACATCTTAAATGGCGATTGGAACGATAAAAATTGGAAGTGTGTACGCACCTTTAGGAAGGGTATACTTAAGATAATCCCACAATATAGAATCAAAGGCTTTATGTGTGTCCAATGCCAAGATCATGATAGGAAGTTGTTTCTGATGGATCAGGTAAATTAAACTAACTATTTTCCCCAGACTTTCTGGTGCCTGTCTACTAGGGACAAACTCTACCTGTTCTTTATAGATAAGTGCTTGTGGAAAATAATAATTCAAGTTGCCAATATCTTGGTTACATTTTTTATGTCTATATACCTAATAAAGATTTTGGTCTTTGAAAATGTGGGCATCTTTCCCAGGTTTGGGAAGCATAGCTATATGTGTCACAAGGGATGAGTAACGGTGTTTTGGGTTGGTATTTCAGTTGATTTAAGAAGTTTGACAAATGAGGGGCTAGTAAAGGAGACGAGCCGTTGAAGCGTTAGTAGGTTTGCCCTTAACTGGTTTAACTAGCATAGCTTCTGGCTTATTGGCCAGTGCATACAATTTCTGTTTTGTTTTTCAACCCTCTCATACAATAGAATATTAAGTTCAACCCTAGTTTGTTGTACTAGTACATACAGTTGTGGGGAATGTGTTGTCTTGCTGCTCGGCCTGTGACATAAGCTCTGTAATTCTCTTATTTCTGGCCTTTTTCTGACGTGAAGCCAGCTGAATTATTGTTCCTTATATCCTTGCCTTATGGGCGTCCCATAGTGTAATAGGTGAGTATACAAAGTGATTATTCATAGCAAAGTTTTGAACAATGGAGTTTTCAATAACCTTTTCAGTGCTTCATTCTACCTCCATTGGTATTCGGAAGATTGTGGAGTGCGTGAATGACAATTGAGAAGTACAGGTGAGTGGTCCGACCAGAGAGTGGCAAGAATTTTTACTTTGTTCACAAGGGGCAAAATATTTTGTCACACAATTAGTAAAGCTTTTTTACATTTAGGATGGAGTTCCCTCTAAATATCCATCAATTGGTGAGAAGACAGTAGATCAGAGAACGAATTAGCTCTCACTATGTTGTGATGGGCGTTGATATGATGATCTATCTAACTGCTTATTTATGATTAGATTAGAATCTCCCATCAGGAGTAGTTTACCTTTCTGGTGTTTGGCAAACACTGACAATAGGTGATTGAGGAATTTGATTCGGTGTGTGTTGGGCATCAAATATCTGCCTCTAAAGAAGTAGATATCAGCCCTTTCTCTAATTCATATGTAAATATTTTTGTGAAAAACTATAGTAACACCCAGTTTCTTCTCATAGAAGATAGAATGGTAAAGTTGTGGGTATTATCTATGCAGATACTTAGGGCAGGTTGAATTGGCATGCAGTGATGAGTAGTAATTAAAGGTTTCTTCTTTTATTTGGGGACCTAAATCTTTGAATATTGTGAGAGATAACAACAACATTAGAACCAGAGACTTAGAGTAATGTAAGTTAGAAGTCTGCCCCCCTGGATTTTTGGATTTTTCACATTTCCTCCAGTTTTCCAATCATGCAAGAAATATTTGTACCATAACAAAGATTTCAACCGATTCAGGATGATTCTGAGCAAGCATTTTACAAAAAACATAAACTTAAGCAGAGAAAAGACTAACACTGGGTTGGCCATACCTGGTCTACCCTCCCTTCTGGATACGTAGGTCACATTCACCAGGTTCATCCTTTTTCCCCATCTGAAAGTAGCAGCTGCATATCCTGGTGTACAGGAAAGCTGGTAAAAGACAGACAAAGCTAACATACATGAATATCAGAACCAAGTCTGGATCAGATTACCCTTTCCCTGTATGATATTCTCCAAACTTCCACTCTACCTTTTTGCAATCTCCAACTTGCTTTCCCAATTTAGCAGGTTATAATCACTTGGCCCATATCCAATTCCCAAAATTAAAATTTCCTCTTGAGGTCCTGGGAAAGATTCTTCAATCATCAGTTGTTCAATCTCTGGGATCACCATCTGCACCTCATCTGTCCCAGAGATATCACAGATAAAACATCAGAATAGGCGACTACTCTCTAAGGGGGCAATGCCCGGAGGGACGCCGCACAACGCTGAGCTCTCCAGACCTTCGAAAGAAGGGGTCAATTTCAAACACATGTAGCAGGGGACTCAGTGGGCATCTCTGTCACACTCCCGAGCTCAGTTCAAAAGATTTACCAATCCAACCATTTACAAGTGCGAAGCTTTCTGCCCCCACATAGAGGACCTAGAGTCATTCAATAAATTTAAGCAAGACAAAAGATTTGGTCTTGATTCCCCCTGATGTGTTTCAAATTATTTGTGCCAGTCCCATATTATGTTATAATCAAGTGATAAAAAAGATCTGTAAGTGGAGTAAAAGTAAGCTTCTTTTGTTACTATTAAACATCTTAATATTTCCAGAAAGCTGAGAATGGACTTCCACCTTGAACCGAGCAGTGCTGATTACTGGACAAAAGATCACCTGCCACTGATAAGGCCAGAAGAGATCTTACTATCAACATTAAGAGATGTTAATCTTCTCAACCGGCATAAAACTTACTGATCACAAATAAGTTTGAGTCACGAGTAATCAAAGATTTTATGCTGGTGACCCTATTGGTCGCCACCTTCAATAGAACAGGCACCGCCATCAGGATAATTGGAGTAGCTGCTTCTTGACCTTAACCCTTCCAAGATCCATCTCTTGATCTCCAGGGAACATACCCTTAATATTCCTGTCCTTTACCCTTTGGAGAATCCATAGCCACACATTCTTATACACCCAACACAATCCCATGTGTGTCTTTCTGGGAAGTGTCTCCAACCCCCTCTATCAGGAATAACCCCAGTGGAAGACACGCATACACTAACCCCAGACTCCTAAACAATCTCCTGAACCCCACCCACCAAAAAGGGTGAAAATTCAGGTTCCATTTTAATAGTCTTTGCAGGTACCTGAACTAAAACTTCCTTGCTACCCTCATGCTCCATTCTTAAAAGTTCTTCACAAACTTCTGGCTCCAGATAGTACATTGGCACAGGGCAGATTGCACACAATTTTGTTACAGGCCTTGGCCAGTGTCCCAGTTTCTGACACAAGGGGCACTTTAGTTAAGAACATATTTGTGGCACTGCTTTGGTTGGCAGGGTAATAAAACAACTATCCTATCCCTATAGGATTCCTTATGACAATAAATGTGAACATGATTTATGTTGGATCACATTTCTAATAAGCTCATAGCCATGACCATATGTCCTGTTCATACAAGATCTTGCTTAGAATGTTCATGACCTCCCCAATCTCCACAACCACCAAATGAGACTCCTTTCCCACTAGTATGGTGATTTTGTTTACTTTTGGGGACCAATCCCTCACACTCTCTGGACTCCCTACAGGCAATGTCATATCTTTCCTAAATTAAATCAGGCTTTCAGGTCTCACAAATGAGGTCATGTCCCCCCAGACTTAAAGGGCTTAATGCTTATAGATCAGAAAATAAAAAATCCAAAAACAATTAAACCCACAAAATAGTAGGGTGGTAACCCCAAGTGTGGTTTGGGGAAAAAATCAGCTGATAGTGGTAACCCTGAACCACACTCGGAGTAGCTACAAAAATAAAGAATAAAACTTACCTGGTGCCACCGGCATTCTCCAGTGTCCTACCTGTCCTATCCCATCTTCGGCCGCATCTGCCGGCGAGTGCACTGATGTTCCCCGGGAGTTCCCAGTGACGTCGGTGCATGTGGGAGCGTGGCAGGAAATTCAAATGATTTTGTATTGGATTCAGTCCAAAATAACTGTATTGAATCCAATACAATGTAAAATAAATTTTCATGAAAGACAATGTACCACTTTTAGACATATAAATCTGGACAGAAATGAACCGCCCAGGTTACATAGTGGGTTAGGTTGAAAAAAGTACATCAAGTTCAACCACTAAGGAAATAATCATATCCCAGATATAAAACCCTATAAGACATAGTTGGTCCAGAGGAAGGCAAAAAAAAACCCTGGGGTACAATTTGCTTCATCAGGGGGAAAAAATTCCTTCCTGATTCCATGAGACAATCGGATGTTCCCTGGATCAGCAGTCTCTGGTATTTTTACTTTAAATCCTTAATCCCCAGTTATATTCTGTGCTTCTAGAAATCATCCAGTTTTTTCTTAAAGCAATCAATGGTAGTTGCTGAAACTCCTTGTCATTACTCCAGTCAGTGTCAGGGTAGATGAAATCTCCCATGAATAAAACATTTCCACTTTTTGCTGCTTTTTCTATCTGTGCTAGTAGTTGATTTTCTATTTTTTCCTCAGCACTAGGGGGCGCTATAGCAGTCTCCAATCATTAATTGTGTGTTATTCACCCCCACATTCATCTCCACTCATAATACCTCAACCTCATCGCTTGTTCCCTCCCCAATTTCTTCCTTCACATTCACTTTTAGATCACTTCTCACATACAGACACCACCACCCTTCCGTGTGACTCTGTCTTTAACTAATATAAGAATATATTTCTTTAATAAGGAGGCAAACTACTTCAGGTACCACTGTGATAATCTCAGACACAGGATGACCCGTGAAGCTGCATTTATTGGACGGGTCCCCTCTAAATTCATAAACTTTTGTTTAGGCTGTTCATATTGTCCATGGAAACAATATTTACATGTTCCTGTGTGTCTGAAGGTTGGGTTTTACTGATAACAGAAATTGAAGAATCCATGACACTGGATTTATGTTCCAGTTCCTTCCAGCACAGGGTGCTAAGAGCGGCAGCACACACAGCATTGTCCATAGTCTCCATGGGACTACAAGTCACAGCAGGCATTGGATTGTCCATAAACGTCACAGAAACACCTAGTAGACGCAGCAAGGGACATAGAAGGGGGAGCACACAGCAGCTGGGGTTTTCTGTAAATGCTGCAGAATCCATTGTTGTCACAGCAGGCCTCCAGGTTTGTCTTCTCTACCTTGGGTAACCATAAGCTCTTCAGCAGTAAGCACCGGGGAAGGTGACATCCTCTATAGTTCCTGCAAATCCAGATCAATCTACCTGTTCTAGGTACAGAATCTTCAGCATCGCAGGTATCAGGCTTACCTCCATTTTCAGTCTGCATACTTCTTGCTGCACATGTGGCTCAGCTTGGATTCTCCTCCTCTTGAATTTGATATTAGATATTAATAAAATGATTTGTCTTTATTCCTGAACTTTTCCAGGGAACCTTCACTCTTTTCTTTCACTGTTTGTAATAAAGATTCCTTTCTATATCCAGCAGCTCTTAGATTTTTACACTTTATTGCTGTAAATCAGATCATAGGTTTACTCTTCGATGCTTCTGCTGGCTTTGGGTCCTGCGCGGAGATCCTCAGTAAGACCAAATCTCTGACTCCAACTTCTTTGTACAGCACTGCAGTATATGTCTGTGCTATGAGCTATGAGCACATGCTTTGTTAACTCGGTAGTGCTGCCATGGCTACCAAAATTCAAAATAAAACATTTTCTTGGTTGTCACATTTACAAAATATAATAAAGGAATTTGGATGTTTTCGAGGGTAAGCGCTGGGTTTGCATGAACGGTTTTAAAAACGCATATAAACGTTCCTATCACATTTATATGAGTTTTTATGCACTTTTACAAGCGTTTTAAAGCTTAACTTTAAAACGCTAAAAAACTTTTATAAACGCCTATGATGCGATTCGCCGCGATTTTACATAAGTATTTATAAAAGTTTTACTTTTAACCCTTTCAGGGAATGAGTACAGGGGTACATAAAACCCCTTACTCATTCCCTAAAAGGGTTAAAATATGTGTAAAAAAATTGGACAAGGCTTTATGTTAAATTATTTTAATAAATGTGTGCGTGTTTGTGTAACTAAACTTTTTTTTTTTTACAGATTATCTCAATGACAGGAGGATTCCCAGGGCTGCAATGAGCACAGCCCTGGGATGATTCCTGACAGTGAGGGATTGCAGGGCATTAGGGGTTAAATTAGGACAAGGCTCTCCATTCACCCCTAGTGCTCTCCTAGTGCTCTAGGAGCTGTGACATGTTCTGTATCTATAACATATACTACAGCTCCTCTAGGGCTGCGGGAGTGATCAGGGAAGCGGAGCTGTTAGCATAGTAAAGCTCCGCTGATTGCTCTGCTCCGTGATTGGCTGAGAAAAGGGAAATCCTGATGATGCTTGAGGTGTCATCAGGGTTTCCTATTTGCTCAGCCAATCACAGAGCACTAGAGATGAATGGGCACAAGTCTCCCCTTTCATCTCTAGTGCTGAATGGCTGAGAAACGTAAAACATCAGCCAATCACAGAGCACTAGGGGTGAATGGCGAGGCTTGTCCTCATTTAACCCCTAGTGCCCTGCGATCCTTCACTGTCAGGAGGATTCCCATGGCTGTGCTCATTGCAACCCTGGAGATCCTCCTGTCATTGGGATAACCTGTAAAAAAAAAAACGTTTAGTTACACAAACACACACATTAATAAAATAATTTAACATTAAAGCCTCGTCCTATGTTTTACATATATTTTAACCCTTTCAGGGAATGAGTAAGGGGTTTTATGTACCCCTGTACTAATTCCCCAGTGCGGGGCGGTTGAGATCTGGGAGTCTCCTTATTAAAGGGGGCTTCCAGATTCCAAAGACCCGCTAAAAACGTTTATAAAAGCTCCCATTGTTTTCAATAGAAGCTTTCAAAAAAACTTAAAAATGCTTGAAAAAGCCTTCATTGAGTTCAATGGAAGCGTTTTCATGTGTTTTCCCGCGTTTATTCAGCGGTTTAAGTTAACGCTCAAAAACGTGCCTGAAGGAAACGTCCTGGTGTAGATTAGCCCATGGGAATGCATGGGGACTTCAAACATGCGCTTTAAAAGCCTCAGGTTAAACGCTGGGGAAACAGTCCGTGTAGACCAAGCCTAAGCGAGGATTTGCTCCAAATTAGGATTCTCATTATTGCTCTGTTGTGTCTTCATGTCTACAGGTGTCTGAACACCGCTACTGCTAGGGGACTCTCTCCTGTCACTTCTCAAATATCTTACACAAACATGTCTTGAAGTCAAAACAACGACCCATGACAGCCAGTACTTCAGAGGATGATTTTGGGATTACGCAGAGGAGTTTCTGGTCCCAGAATAGAGAAGAAACCTGTTGGGTCTCTCTAGACACACACAGCTGCCACCTGCACCCACCTGCACCCATGAAATGTCTGCGGATTATCATGGTCATGTCTGATATAGACTGTGTGCTCCATGATGGGTACCATGCCAGTCATACATTATGCCTGTCACATGCCACTTGGGTGTCTGACATAGATACATAGACGACAAGGACACGCCGGGGGTTATGTTGTCCTCTTCAACCCTTTATTGCCTCCACTTCATATTAACTGCAGTTTTTCCCAGTTTGCATTTTCAGTCCTTACTCGGCTTGTTCTTTGCACAAGTTATAGTGGATGAAACGTTTTTCAGAATATTAAGCAAAATCCTAATATAGGGTTATGGTGGACATGTGGAACTCAACATGCTCCTCCGGACTGGATCAGTGATCACATTTGGGTAATTGAGGTTTTTCTATCTGGGCAACTCACATCTCTATAAACAGATTCAGACCACACTGAAAGGATTTCTATACTTTGAGTGGACCCATGAGAGTAAAAGCCACTTTCAGTTTTAAATAATTGCACATAAAGGCCTTATTTATAGAAGCCCTCCAACACTAGAGAAAATAAACTACCATGGGAGAACCCAGAGGATCCAGCAAACCTGGAATGGATTTCCTAAAAGTCATTTGCTATTATCTGGAAAATGCTTTAGATCTTGAACAAGATCCATTCCAGGTTTCCTGGATTACCCAGTTTCACATATGAAGGCCTATCTTCTCCAGTCTTCTTCAATAAATTAGGCCCCTAGTGGAAGCTATGTTTCTATATCAGGTCCCATAGTGGGGTGGTAGTAATTTTCCTGTGATTGTATAACCCATAATGGGTTAAAAGCCATATTCTTGTATTTGAAAGGCTAATTTATCATATTTCTGTGGTAGCAGTGCACATTGTAAGGATGAAGCGATTTTGCTGGGTTTGAGGACCCCATAGCTAGGTGGAGGTCATGTTTTTGTGTTTACTGGTCACAGACTGAGTTTAAATTTGTGCTTCTATTGTTGCAGGCCCATGGTAATCTATCTGTCCCCCCCTGACCTGTCTCCCTCAGTCCTGGATAAGGTCTCATGCTGCCTGTCAGCCATCTCATCATGGATGTCTGACAGATTTCCAAAACTCAAATCTGCCCCTACCTATCCCCAGAGACCACCAAACTCCTTGTACACGCTCTTATCATCTCCCGTCTGGACTACTGTAACCTCCTCCTCTCTGGTATTCCACTAACCCGACTTTCTCCTCTACAATCTATTATGAATGTTGCAGCCAGACTCATCCATCCTTCCCACCTACCTACCCCATACACATCCTTCCCACCTACCTACTGACCTACCCCATACACAGCCTTCCCACCTACCTACTGACCTACCCCATACACAGCCTTCCCACCTACCTACTGACCTACCCCATACACAACTTTCCCTGTATGCTGCTTCCCCACCTCTTAGATTGTAAGCTCTTCTGGGGAGGGTCCTCTCCTCTGTCACTGTCTGTATCTCATTTGCAACCCCTATTTAATGTACAGCGCTGCATAATATGTTGGCACTATATAAATACTGTTTAATACCAACACAGAGAAGATTCTGAAGATTTAGTTGATAAGATGGTTTGCTGGACAATGGTAACGTAAGAGTCTGCAACCTCTCCAAACCCTGGGAAAAATGGGTGACTTGGATAGCTTCGAACAAACTCACCAAAAAGATGTGATCCAGGTGTACAATTCCTCAAATAGTATGGATATAGAGTGCAAAGGAGGAACAAAAAAGGTGAAACTCCTATAACACATTCACTGCGTAGAGAAGCGCAGTTTGTGACAGATTCAAGGAGATCAACATCTGTTTGATGGGCAATTAAGGGTCACTGTATGAAACTTATTCCACTCCAAGTTAGAGGGTTTTTTAATATTATGTGTAGCAAAATTGTGCTTTTTTTAAAGTGTTTTGTTGTATGGACTATTCCTCCAGAATGACCCTTGCCACATCTCTCCAATGTTAGTAGCTATGGTACCTTGGTCATGACGAGGAGCTTTGTTCATCCTGGAGGATCCCAGTGATCTGCCAAAGAACTGCCCCAGTGCCTTTGTATGATCTGTTCTACATGTATAAGCACTTTATAAACCCCAGAATTTGGATTGCGCTCTTATTAACCACCTAGCCGGTATGCCCGACCTTCGTACGGGCAAAAAAAATTTTGGTACAGAAATCTAGACCTCAGTGTAACGCTCAGGTGGTTAATCAGGCCTCTGACAAACACAGTCCGTTTTGTCTAAACCATCGGTTTGATATTCCTAAGGAGAAGTAGCGTGCATAGCGTGTCCAGCCACATTGGTTTTACGGATGTCAGTCTTCTTACAATAAGTAGAATCTCCATTATTGTGCATTGCATCATTAGGATTTTATAGCCATCATAATATCACATGGATATCACACCTCCCCTAACACATCCCTAAGGTGACCATGATGAAGCCTAAACTATATGCTAGACGAGTGAGAAGAGAAGGACAAGCTGCTAACCATCACTAACTGTCATCAGGCCTAACAAATCTCACCAACATCTGTGTCCCATCACCAGAGAGGCATTTTCCTGCATTAATCTCCTGTAGGCTCACCCCAGCTTTCATTTCAAAAGCCTTGGCATTATATCTTGCAAGAAAAAAAATGCTTGATTTCTCCAGGCACAGCTGGACTTTGAAATGTGAGCTTGCACTGAGATGTTGACATGCTTGTTGGGAGTTGAGGAACCGAGCTAATTACTGGACAGGCCCCTCTCTCGGGTCCGTAGCAGAGCTGGACACAGCTTGGACATCTTCACCCCTTGCTAGAATACACCAAGTCAGACAGTATGTTTAAGTGACAACTAATTAACCATTAAGGAAGTTTGATGTCAGAGCTGAACCCACGTGCCGAACGCCCTCCACCCTTCCATCTGCTGCTTGTGACTTGAAAATTGGCATTATGCTGTAAGTCTGTTTTGTCTGCTGATAAACTTTGAGCAGTAAAATAACATTTGGATTTCGAGAGTTTCTATATGAAAGACCCAATGAGGAGACAAACAGCTTAATTACTGAACTTATTTAAGAATTATTTAACAAGAGTTTCACAGGAGCACAGGGAGCTTGGTCAGTACCCCTCAAGGAAAAAAGGAAAAACTGTCTCTGGAAAAAAAAGTTTAACTGGTACTGGCATACAAAGTGCATTGGCATTTCATCCCCTCCCCCATTGTGTGCTGCTTCCCATACCCATTAGATTGTAATCCAATAATACCAATAATAAAATATATTTTATAGGATCAGGCCTCATGGAAGCCAATTTGGAATGGTCCAGTGTTTTAGTCTTAGCCATTGTTGGCTGTCTTTAGTTTGGGTGATTAAGCTGAGGATCGCCTGAGACAGAGATTACTGACACTGGACATTTTCCATCCAGAATGTCTTGATAGTCCTGAGATTTCATTGTTCCCTGCAAAGACACAAAGCACCCCTTGGCTTTTAAATGTTTTCCCTTCAACAGTCGAGTTCTCCTGGGGCTTCTTATTTGGACCCAATGTAACTCAAAAAGCAATTTATGTCTCAATCAGACACATTGGAACTCAGCTTGTATCCCTCTAAGAGTTGCCCTTGTCTACTTATCTTTCTGCCCATTCTGGGTCAGTTCTTGTGGTCCAATCCAGGGAGATTTGCTACAGTCCGATAGGCCTCCGATAGTACACCAACAGAAGCTGCTGTAGCAAATACCTCATCCATTTCTGAACCCAACACTAAAACAACTGAGACTTTCATGGTGCTTTTGTATAAAAAATAAATGTTTTAGTTACTGCAAATCATAAAAAATTACTAACATTTCAACAAAAATTCTCTCCGGTTTCATATATTCCATTAAGGAGCACATTGCATACAGCTATTGATCCATGATGTTCACTCGACGCGTTTCATGCGGCAGCACTTCCTCAGGAGTGTAAGAAGTAATTAGCTAGAATCAGAAAAAAGAAATGTTTGTGTGTTTATCACAGTAAACTAGCATCATAAAATGTATTTCATTGCAATATAATGTACAACTGTAATAAGAACAGCAGCAGCAATCTTCAATAAAAGTAAGACAATACATTTCTTTTATTGTAGATTTATACACAGGACCCCTATGGTTGCGGAAGCATGTTTTAATACAGTCCAATCTGGCTGTGCAATGCTATGGATGAATCATATTCACGTCACTGTCCCTGCTCATAGGTGAAGTTGTTGCTGATGTTCTTATGGTTGTGAAATATATTGTATTGCAATGAAAGAAATGTTTTATGATGCTAGTTTACTGTGATAAATATATATTCTAATTCTGACTATTTGTGGTCAACTCATGAGGAAGTGCTGCCACATGAAACACATCGAGTGAACACGGGTACATCCTGGATCAGTAAAAGCAATAATGTGCTCACTAATTGAATATATGAAGAGTTTGTCATTTTATATGCTATAACCAATAAATATGTTTTTTACATAAAAATTGCACAAATCTCTTCAGACAATTTTCTGCTTTGCTTCTAAAGCTGCGTACACACTTCCAATTTTTATCGTTGGAAATGAACGACGAACGACCGATTGGCCAAAAATTGTTCGTAAAAAAAGTAACCAACGACGCCGACGAACGAGGATAGTCGTTGGAAATGAACGACCGGACCGGCGGATCGGATTGGACGACGATCGTTGACCATCTATCGTGTGTATGGTCGTTCAGTGATCGTCCATGGTCTGAGCATGCGCGGTGAACGAACGTTCACTCACTTCCTGTGGTGCACGTCACTTCCTGTATCGTTCAAACGATCGCATCTATCGTGTGTACAATATCTGCGAACGATCGTGTCGTTATCTGTATGTACAGGATCGGTGCCATACGATCGTTCGCAGATATCGTGCAGGATCGTTCGTCTTTCGTTTACCAACGATAAAAATTGGAAGTGTGTACGCAGCTTTAGGCTTGAGTTCCATGAAACCAAACCCAGGTGATCCAGCAAACCTGGATCCTGGTCCAGGATTAAAAACATTTACTAACAAATAGCAAAATACTTTTAGGATATTTATTCCAGGTTTGCTGTATCTCCCAGGTTGACTTAGGAAAGCGTATCTTCTCCAGCCTTGGAGGGAATCGCTGTATTCCAGGGTAAGACTGGCCCGCAGGAGGATCAGTCATATGCCCACAAAATCCGATTTTTTTTTTCTGGTGGGCCCCTGGTCCTTGCCGCCTCAGAAAAGCATGCCAGCAATGAGTTCAGGTGGACACTCCTTCTCACTTCCTCTAATGGGCCCAAGGGGCCCCAGTCTCACTCTTCTGTATTCCAGTTATGTCCAGGCCATTTTATTACACTTTGTAGAATAATTATTATTTTATGAGTTTTTACACTTCCTTTGCTTCACCTATTTTACCTATTTTTCACATTTATCCACAACTGTATGTTTATGTATCATGTGAAGATTGTGGTACCCCTGGAATATGGGAGAATTATTATTATTATTATACAGGATTTATATAGCGCCAACATATTACGCAGCGCTGTACATTAAATAGGGATTGCAAATGACAGACTAATACAGACAGTGATACAGGAGGAGAGAACCCTGCCCCGAAGAGCTTACAATCTAGTAGGTGGGGGAATTCTGCTCAGCCTTGTAGATGAATTATTATCGGCAGCCATTGGTCAGTGAATGACGCTCTACTGACGGCTAGACACTAAATTATTTCATGAAGTCACTTAGGTAACACGTTTATGTATCTCCTAAGCTGTAAGCAAATTCTATACGTTTCTCAGAACCACCCCATCATTTCAGCAGCCACTTTCAAAGCACCTAGTCCAGTACCCCATATATTGGGACCCAGAACTTGTTCCAATGCCCCATGTCCTGGGACTCCTAATCTCATTGGACTCCTTTCAGCATGCAATGACTGAGAAATTGTTCTAGCACCCATTTCTTTCAGCACCCAGTGGGAGTCATTCCAGTCCCCTCTACTCCCTGTTTCTGCTCAAATTACTTAACACAGCCAGTGAAATCTGGCCTAGAAACGCTTCTATCTGAGCCATTGTGTTCCTTACTCTCCCCATACTCCATCTTTTATACATTAGTTTTATTTCTTCTCTCGTAATGACAATCTCCATGTTCTACAATACACTACAAATAGCAAAGACTGGGGAGCTTTTCCAGTATTGTGGTAGCACAGAAATATTTCTCTTCAGCAGTTTAATAAATTCCATTTCCACAGATCCTCAATGGATGACTCCCATCGCTGGGACTCCGCACAGACCACCATAGCTGGCAGTGGCCATTTTACCATGGTGATTGCTCAGCTCACTTTCAGGGTCTCCTAAATTAAAGTCATTCTGTCTGTAGATGATGAGTGAATGATGAGTGAATGATGTGTGAACCAGGGAGGCCAATCCATGGTCAGAGCTCCTTCAGCACAGACAAGACTTTCCCACTATATATGGGGGTTGGGATGACTTATATAGCTGAATGAACTACCATGATGGGGATCCTTGTTCCTCTGATATAACTTTGAGCCCATCGCTATCAATGAAATGACAACACTACTTCTCTTGGTCTAGGTAGAGGTTAGGTGGGGTAGTCTGTGTGGAGGGGGGAGGGGGAATCCCAGAGGGGCCTGTGTGGGAAGCTTCCAGCCAATAGCACCTCATACCCAGAGGTGGAGCCAGTTATGGTATTGCCTGATGATTGGCATAGAATATAGGGTGATTTATTTGTAGGGCGATATATGGTGTGGAGTATATGGAGTGAAATAAGAGGTAAAAGAAGTGGAAATATAGGTTAAGGTTTTATTGTAACAGCTGATTCCTTTTTATAGTCATGATCTATCAAGCATTACAATAAAAGTTCTAAAGACAATTATGGATAAGCCAGAGGCCCCCAATTGTAATGACAATGGTTGACCATAAAATTCAAGACACCGTGATAAAGAAGTCATGTAAACCAACAGAACATTCTGGCATTTTATTTCTGGACTATGATCTGCTGGCTTAGCAAACCTCCCTCCCACCCTACTAGAATCAGAAAGCATTTTGTTCAGATTGATGTCTGTGTACATGTAATAGATATTATTCCTGATTCGGACCCCCAAATTCCAGGCGACAAGTTTTAGTACACTTTGTGTTCTGTAGGGCGATAAAGGTTGTCGTACAATATATGGTGTTGTAGCCTATTGTGTGATATAGGCTGTTCTGTAGGAATATATGGTGTGTTGTAAAATACTGGGTAAAATGGGATATTCTGTAAGGTGTTCTAGAGAGTTGTACAATATGGGGTGTTGTGGTGTTCTTTGATGTTATTTAGGTTGTCAAAGGGTGACAAAAGTGTCTGAGCAGTTTACTAAATACTTGTCAGTGGCACCCTCTGCTGGTAGAGTGAATATCAGCCTGACAAATGGTAATATATTTTCTACGTTTGGAGGACTGGGTAACACTGACATGACACCAGCAGAAGGTGATAATTGTAATAGACAATAAGCTGCGTTAATAACTGGATGAAATTTCCAAGAAAGAAATGTTCAGAGCTTAGTAAATAAGGGGAAATGGTGGTCTCTTCTCCTTTCTTGTAAAATAAATATATACAGTGGCCTTAGTAAGTTAATTCTTTTTCAGTTTTGTTATGTTGCAGTCTGATGCTACAATTGTTTCAGTTCTTTTCTCCCCACATTTATCTACACTCAGTACCCCTATTTAATGTACAGCGCTGCGTAATATGTTGGCGATATATAAATCCTGTGTAATAATAGTAATAATAATACCCCATACTGGAAAAGGTAAAAGAAGGATTTTAGACAAATTTCTCAAATGTATTAAAAAAAAAAACTGAAATCTTCCATTTCCATAAACATTCAGACCCTTCCCTTAGTACTTATATGAATAACATTTGACCATGTAAAGCCTTGAGTCTTTTTGGGTGACCTGGATTGGGGGATTTGCTGCCATTATTCTTTGCAAGGCCTCTCAAGCTCAGTCAGGTTGAATGTGGACATCAGTGGACAGCCATTTCCACTCTCTTCTCCAGAGACGTTCAACAGGGTTCAAGTCAGGGCTCTGGCTGGGCCACTCTAGGACATTCACATATTTGGCCATAAGCCACTCCTGTGTTGTCTTTGCTGTGTGCTTTGGGTCATTTTCACCTTTGGCCCAATCTGAAGTTCTGAGCACTGGAAGGTTTTCATTGAAGATATCTCTGTGCTTTGCTGAATTCAGCTTTCCCTCATCCCTGATCAGTCTCCCAGTCCCTGCTGCTGAGAAACACCCCCAGAGCATGATGCTGCCACCACCATGCTTCACAGTTGGAATGATATTGGGCAGGTGATGGGCGGGGCCTTGTTTCCTCCAGACAAATTGTTTAGAACTGAGGTCAAACAGTCTGAGAGTCGTTCAGGTTCTTATTTGCAAACTCCAAGCTGGGTTGCATGAGTTTTGCACTGGGGAGAGGCTTCAGTCCGGCCACTCTGCCATAAAACCCAGATCGGTGGGGTGGGGGGCAGTTCTGGTTATCCTACTGGAACTTAGTCCCATCCCAACACAGAGTCTCTGGAGCTCAGTCACAATAACAATCGGGTTCTTGGTCACCTTTCTCACTCACTCTCTTCTCCATCAATTGCTCAGTTTTGGTCAGGCGACTAGTTCTTGGAGTCCTGGTTGTGCCAAACTTCTTCTATTTGAGAATTATGGAAGCTGCTGAGCTCTTGGGAACCTTCAGTGCAGCGGAAATGTTTTGTAGCTTTCCCCGGATCTGAGCTTTGTAACAATCCTGAGCCCTGCAGGCCGTTTCTGTGACATCATGGCTAAGTTTTTGCTCTGATTGTCAGCTGTGAGGCCTTCTTTAGAGAGGTGGCATCTTTCCAAGTCATGTCCAATCAATCTGCCACAGGGGGGCGCTAATCAAGGTGCTGAAACACCTCACGGGGGATCAGCAGAAATGGGAGGCACCTGAGCTCCGCTATAAGTGGTTATAAAAGCTCTGAACACTTATGGAAATGTTCAATTTCAATTATTTCTTTTTAATAAATGTAAAAAATTGCCTATAATTCTGTTTTAATTTTGTTGTTATGGAGTATGGAATGTCGATTTTTTTCTTTTTCTTTAATTTTTTTTAAAAGAAAGGCACTCCAGATATAATAACAATACAGTACAATTTACAAAACTATATATATGTTTAAAATGTAAAAAAAAATGAAGATATGAAATGCAGATAGGTAAGGAAAAAAGATCTACCTTCAAACAGAGCTATAAATCATTAGTGAGCTGAACGCCATAAAAAGATGGCGGGGTGCTCAGAAAAACTGGAAGTTTAAGAAGTGTATATACAAGCAGACTTCACAACTTTTATGTTGCTTGGAATGAGAATTTGCCATCACATCAGCAAATATTCTGAGCAGGGCACATAGTAAGGTACTGAACAATGACTTTAACCCTCTGATGACTGGTTGTTCAGTATTGGGGCAGTGATCATTACATTGATATTTTGGTCTAGTAGCTGAATGCCGGGATCTGATCCGGGCTCCTGTTTGGATGAAGTGGACCATCTGAGGATCACCGTCCTCCGAAGACAGAGATCTGCAATGTATGAACAGCCCAACACTCATAGCACTTCTTCCTATTTCCAAGGAGTTATTATTATTCATATACAATAATTGGAGTTTGTACGTCCTTAGTGGTATGACTATGGGAGGGAAATGGGATTGTAATGGGAGATTAGTGATGACTATGGACTGTAAAGCACTATGGTATATTATGGAGCCAAACAAATGCAAGACATTAATAACATGAACAACCAGGGAGGATGGAACTGAATCCGCCATCTGTAAGAGAGGTTCCAGCAACGAGAACATCACTTAAAGGTATAACAGGGGGCAGTATGTACAGGAGAGGTTCAGTCCGGCCACTCTGCCATAAAACCCAGATCGGTGGGGTGGGGGGCAGTTCTGGTTATCCTACTGGAACTTAGTCCCATCCCAACACAGAGTCTCTGGAGCTCAGTCACAATAACAATCGGGTTCTTGGTCACCTTTCTCACTCCCTCTCTTCTCCATCAATTGCTCAGTTTTGGTCAGGCGACTAGTTCTTGGAGTCCTGGTTGTGCCAAACTTCTTCTATTTGAGAATTATGGAAGCTGCTGAGCTCTTGGGAACCTTCAGTGCAGCGGAAATGTTTTGTAGCTTTCCCCGGATCTGAGCTTTGTAACAATCCTGAGCCCTGCAGGCCGTTTCTGTGACATCATGGCTAAGTTTTTGCTCTGATTGTCAGCTGTGAGGCCTTCTTTAGAGAGGTGGCATCTTTCCAAGTCATGTCCAATCAATCTGCCACAGGGGGGCGCTAATCAAGGTGCTGAAACACCTCACGGGAGATCAGCAGAAATGGGAGGCACCTGAGCTCCGCTATAAGTGGTTATAAAAGCTCTGAACACTTATGGAAATGTTCAATTTCAATTATTTCTTTTTAATAAATGTAAAAAATTGCCTATAATTCTGTTTTAATTTTGTTGTTATGGAGTATGGAATGTCGATTTTTTTCTTTTTCTTTAATTTTTTTTAAAAGAAAGGCACTCCAGATATAATAACAATACAGTACAATTTACAAAACTATATATATGTTTAAAATGTAAAAAAAAATGAAGATATGAAATGCAGATAGGTAAGGAAAAAAGATCTACCTTCAAACAGAGCTATAAATCATTAGTGAGCTGAACGCCATAAAAAGATGGCGGGGTGCTCAGAAAAACTGGAAGTTTAAGAAGTGTATATACAAGCAGACTTCACAACTTTTATGTTGCTTGGAATGAGAATTTGCCATCACATCAGCAAATATTCTGAGCAGGGCACATAGTAAGGTACTGAACAATGACTTTAACCCTCTGATGACTGGTTGTTCAGTATTGGGGCAGTGATCATTACATTGATATTTTGGTCTAGTAGCTGAATGCCGGGATCTGATCCGGGCTCCTGTTTGGATGAAGTGGACCATCTGAGGATCACCGTCCTCCGAAGACAGAGATCTGCAATGTATGAACAGCCCAACACTCATAGCACTTCTTCCTATTTCCAAGGAGTTATTATTATTCATATACAATAATTGGAGTTTGTACGTCCTTATTGGTATGACTATGGGAGGGAAATGGGATTGTAATGGGAGATTAGTGATGACTATGGACTGTAAAGCACTATGGTATATTATGGAGCCAAACAAATGCAAGACATTAATAACATGAACAACCAGGGAGGATGGAACTGAATCCGCCATCTGTAAGAGAGGTTCCAGCAACGAGAACATCACTTAAAGGTATAACAGGGGGCAGTATGTACAGGAGAGGAGTGTGGGGGTATTACAGGGGGCAGTATGTACAGGAGAGGGGTGTGGGGGTATAACAGGGGGCAGTATGTACAGGAGAGGAGTGTGGGGGTATTACAGGGGGCAGTATGTACAGGAGAGGGGTGTGGGGAGTGATCACTTCATTCTTTCCTAGAGGCAATTAATCAGGACTTGCTGTGGTCCACAACTATTTGTTATTCTGTCTCCTCTCTCCCCTGTCCCCCATCTATGATTGGCTTTGATCTCGCCCCCCACAAACTATTAGTTGTCCCCCAATGATCTGTGAAGTGAAAAAGCATGAATGTGTTTCCAGCTAGAATGTCATCTGATTTTTCCGTAATGCATTCCATTATTATTATTATTATTATTATTAATAAACAGGATTTATATATGCAGGATTTATAGAGCGCCAACATATTATGCAGCGCTGTACATTAAATATAGGCCAAGAATTACCTCCTTATGGGCAGATAACCCTGACCAGGGGTTAGATCCCTACAGTTCATTGCCGTGTGTCACGTGGTCTTACTACCTAATGATGGCCATTTACCTTCACCTTTTATCAGCTGAATCAGCGCTTGTATGTTGTTTTAAATCTGCACTAGCCTGTAAGTCAAAGAAAATGATTACATCTGTTGTTACTTGATACAATTGCTTATATTGGGTTGTCACCTCACTATAGTTCTCCACGTGGTTGTGGTATCTGGCTCCCTATAATAACATTGTGAGTATTGCTGCCCATGCATCTTATTTTATACTCTCCATTATTGTAATGAGAAAATAGAATATGACTTCTAATTCATCCACCCAGGAATGATTGGGAAAAGTCTTCTATTTCTAGGATTAAAGCTATTTGATCTTCATAGTCTGCTCCTGTACATCATCAGTCTGGGCCCCTGGATTGGGAAGGGGCCACACTTATACTAGTCAGGAAATTTTATGTAATTACATTATACAAATTGCAGATTAGATTGGAATAGTTGTTGGAGGTTTCACACTGATCTCAGATGACGCCAACATGCGATATTGTCCACCCAGAGGCCGCGTGCTGATTTTGTACACTGAAGAGTGAGAGCTCCATATTGGTGGCTTCAGAGATACTCAACACTTTCCAAGTATTTTCCTTTTAGGATAAATACACCCATTTGTTTCATGACTGGGGTGAAAAGCTTTGATCTGTGTGTTGGATTCCAAAGTGATATAGAAAAAGCCTTAAAAAGAGGAAGATAATGGAGATTATAGGAATATGGAGAGTAACGGCAATGCTAACATTGCTAGTATATTATTACGTGTAATATGGCTTCCCATCACCCCCTCACCCAAAATGCTAGGGTAATGTATATATAATAGTATATATATATATATAAACACATACATAATACAAACCTAATAATACTTTTATAATATCATAGACACATACATAATACATAATAATAACAATTATACATGTAATGCATCTTTGCTTAGTTGCTTCCTGTTATAGGTTGACAACTTTTTCCTTGTCCCCTAATTCTGCTCCTGTGTTGTCACCTTGTCACACAGGTTTTATTCTGTTTCAGCACCAATCACTCAGTCCTGGTCCATGTCATGTAAGGTGCTTTCACTTCTTACCTGCATCTCATCGGCCTGAGTAGAGTATGTTGGTACGGGTTTGGTGGGAGATGTAGAAATGGTTGTTATGGTAAACATTTGAATCTGTGCCAGTTAGCAAGGTAGATGGCAGTACATCACAGCAGTATATTATTTTAGAACAATGACAGAGAATGAACCTTGACCAGGGTAGCTTGGACCCTCCACCCCAAATACTTAAAGCCCAACCCTAAACTAATTTGCCCACATGCCGGCTGCAGGTGCCAGAAGGCAAAATCCGCATCCATCAGGAATTTACCTCCTCCAAGAACTCAAACGTTGGCCCCTAGCCCACCAAAGAGGATCCCTCCTGCCACATTCACCACTTAAAACAAGCCCAGAATCCCAACCGCCAACACTCACCAATCCAATGTGTCTGTGTGTGTGTATACTTTGTGTGTATACTTTGTGTGTGTGTGTATACAGTTAGGTCCATAAATATTTGGACAGAGACAACTTTTTTCTAATTTTGGTTCTGTACATTACCACAAATAATTATAAATGAAACAACTCAGATTGACCTGCAGACTTTCAGCTTTAATTCAGTGGGTTGAACCAAAAGATCGCATAAAATGTGAGGAACTAAAGGCCTGGCAGAGCATTAATAAGGAGGAACCCCGGCATCTGGTGATGTCCATGAGACTACAGGCTGTCATTGCCAGCAAAGGGTTTTCATCCAAGTATTAGAAATGAACATTTTATTTTCAGCTTTTTAATTTGTCCAATTACTTCTCAGCCCATGAAATGAAGTGATTGTGTAATAAAGGATTTAGTTCCTCACATTTATGGAATCTTTTTGTACAACTCACTGAATTAAAGCTGAAAGTCTGCAGGTCAATACATCTGAGTTGTTTCATTTATAATAATTGTGGTAATGTACAGAACCAAAATGAGAAAAATGTTGTCTGTGTCCAAATATTTATAAACCTAAGTGTATATTTTGTGTGTGTATGTATGTGTATATACTTTGGCTCTGAATGCTCTAAGTAGAAGTAGTGTAACTTGCAAACCCGAAGCGCTACTATACCATTGTGATTTCTGGGACACCCGTGTCTGGGGTGGCAGCCTGCTTGTGCGTGGACTGTTGCTGAGCGTGCTGGAAAGTCTATGTGCAGGGATCGGGCTGAGAGGGCGTTCATCATATATATATATACTTTGTGTGTGTTGTGAGATCTCCCGTAGCAACGTAGGGTTTCAAACAGGAAACGGCTAGAAGCTTATCCGTGCAACAAGGATTTTTATTCACTAATACTATTTACACACAAAAACAGGCAAAATAAAACAAACAGCAAAAATAAAGCCTGGCCGCTTGGCCTCAAAAGCTACGTACACACGTCCAATGGTTCTCGCCCTATAATCGGCACAGGGCGGATATTGGGCGAGAATCTGGCGTGTGTACAGAGCCAGTCATCCATCGCCCAAACGACCGCCCTGGCAGATCCACAGACGATGGACGACTAACGATCCCAATGCAAGGGAAGCGAGACAGAAAGCGCAGCAGGGTGCCGCTCCGACTATTGTTGCACGTGTGTTTGCGGCTTAACTCACTGTTAGATCCCTTTACTAACAATCCAGGCCAACCTAGTGCTGCGCAGGACTCCAAGCCCCTAACCGTACATCTTCTCCAACAAAGTCTGTGTCATTACTCCCAGCTCACCAGCCAAGACACAGGAATAAGCAGGCTGGGAGTTTATATCCCCCGGCCTAAACTGATGTATTTTTGGGGTAGTTAGAGAGGGACTACTACAGTGAGCTATTAAATAGACAGGCAGGAGCATGGTTTCAACTGCAACTTTAAAGTCTGCTGTCTGTCTCTCTGATATCTTTTGACCCGTTGCTACGGGCGATCCTACAGTACATAATAACACTTTGACCGCCCTATGCACACCCTCCTTCATATGAATCCTGTTTTGCTGCCATGGCAGAGTGCCCGATCTGACAGATGCAGTAACAGATACCCCTAATTGTGGTCACTTCATAGTGCACAATACCAGTGTCCCTAGTCTTTGGCTTTAACCCCTCGCCTGCTGTTGTGTTTGCAAGGGATTATCCCATGTTAAACATTGAGACACATAACACACCAGCATGGATCTGCACAATTCAAACTTTTCTAGGATTTTTGGAGAAATATTTCTGGAGTAAAGGTTAGTCAAAGTCTATCCTTCTCTCATCATTGGACCAGATATCTGACCAGGAATTGATAAATCTAAATGTGCTGTAACCTTTAGCAACCAGTGAGTAGAGAGTAACGAGTGAAAAAACACTTAAGGGCATCTGGTGAAATTATTTGGAGTTTGGATGTTTGAAAGTCTATATTATGGAGATGATGAGATGTAAACTGAGGTCAGCAACAGATCCCAGATGTCCCACAAGAGGAGATCTCTGCTAAGTCTACACCATCTTCCATAAGATGACAAACGATTGTCTGTTCAGCATTGGAATGTTCAACTCCTAAAGTGAGCACACGTCTGTCATTCTTGTCTGACCACTGGCGTGTTGTCCCCACTTGGCTATAATCTGCAACTTAGCCCCCCTTTACCAACCCGTGTGAGATGAACAATGAAGCAGCTCATATCTCGTGCCTCCAGGAGCCCCAAATCCCACATCTTGAATTTTCATTTGTAAAACGCGTTTGTTCTGGCAGCTGAGCTAAGCCAGGAGCTCAACAGCTGCAAAAACCAATCACCCTCCACCCCCATTCTGATGACATTAGCTGGGTACACTGAACTCTGTATTTCCCAAACACTGCACAAGAGGCTCAGTGCCACCCTGAGCTACCTCGAGCCAGAGGCCTAGTGTCACCCTGATCTACCACCAGGCAGAGGCCTACTGCCACCCTGATCTACCACCAGCCAGAGACCTAGTGTCACCCTTATCTACCACCAGGCAGAGGCCTAGTGTCACCCTGATCTACCACCAGACAGAGGCCTACTGCCACCCTGATTACCACCAGCCAGAGGCCTAGTGTCACCCTGATCTACCACCAGGCAGAGGCCTAGAGCAACCCTGATCTACCACCACCCAGGGGCCTAGTGCAACCCTGATCTACCACCAGGCAGAGGCCTAGTGCCCCACTGCCCTACCACCAGCCAGAGACCTAGTGTCACCTTGACCTACCACCAGCCAGAGGCCTAATGTCACCCTGATCCACTACCAACCAGTTACCTGGTGCCACCCTGACTTACCACCAGCCAGGGACCTAGTGCCAACCCTGATCTACCACCAGCAAGAAGTCTAGTGCAACCCTGATCTACCAAGAGCTAGAGGCTCAGTGCCACCCTGATCTACACCAGCCAGGGACCTAGTGTCTCCCTGATCTACCACCAGCCAGATGCCTGGTGCCACTCTGATCTACCACCAGCCAGAGGCCCAGTGCAACCCTGATCTACTACCAGCTAGAGGCCTAGTGCACCTAAATCTACTACCAGCCAGAGGCCTAGTGCAACCCTTCTCTACTACCAGCCAGAGGCCTACAATAGTGTCACCAACCACCAGCCAGATGCCATGTCACCTTGATCTACCTTCAGCCAGAAATCTAGTGTCACCCTGAACTACCACCAACCAGAGGCCTATTTTCACCCTGATCTACCACCAGCCAGAAGCCTACTGCCACCCTGATCTACCACCAGCCAAAAGCCTAGTGCCACTCTGATCCACCAGCAGCCAGAAGCCTACTGCCACCCTTATTCACCACCAGCCAAATGCCTAGTGCCACCATGATCTAACACCAGCCAGAGGCCTAGTGTCACCTTGACCTACCTCCCACCAAAGGCTTAGTGTCACCCTGACCTAACACCAGCCAGTGGTCTAGTGTCATCCTGATTTATCCCCAGCCAGAGGCCTAGCTTCACCCTGATCTATTATCAGCCAGAGGCCTAGTGTCACCTTGACCTACCACCCGCCAAAGGCTTAGTGTCACCCTGATCTACCATCAACCAGGGGCCTAGTGTCACCCTGATCTACCATCAACCAGAGGTCTAGTGCCACCCTGATCTACCACCAGCCAGAAGCCTAGTGTCACCGTTTCACCCTGATCTACCACTAGCCAGTGTATCGACCTTGATCTACCACCAGCCAGAAGCCT
>NC_092866.1:66637996-66660072 GCF_032062135.1 Pyxicephalus adspersus | reverse complement strand
GTGCCACTCTGATCTATTACCAGCCAGAGACCTACAATAGTGCCACCTCTACCTACCACCAGCAAGAGGCCTAGTGTCACTCCAATCTACCACCACTGATCTACCACCAGCCAGGGACCTAGTGTCCTCCCGATATATCACCAGCCACAGGCCTAATGCCACCCTTATCTGGCTTAGATAGAGACCAAGTGTCACCCTGATCTACCACCAGCAAGGGCCTAGTGTCATCTGGAGCTACCACCACCCAGAGGCCCTGTGCCACCCTGATCTACCACCAACCAGTTACCTAGTGTCACCCTGATATACCACCAGGCACACACCTATTGTCACCCTGATGTGGCTTAGCCAGAGGCCTAGTGTCAGCCTGATCTACCACCAGCAAGGGGCCTAGTGTGACCCTGATCTGGCTTACCTACAGGCCTACAGTAGTGTCACCCTGATCTGAAAACCAATCAGAGGCCTGTTGTCACCCTGATCTGCCACCAACTAGAGGCCTAGTGTCATCCGGATTTAGCCCAGTAGAGGATCCTAAAGTAGTGCCACCTTGATCTACCACCAACCAGATGACTAGTGCAACCCTGATCTACCATCAACTAGATGACTAGTGTCACCCTGATCTATCACCAACCAGAGAACTAGTGCAACCCTGATCTACCATCAACTAGAGGCCTAGTGTCACCCTGATCTACCACTAGCCAGAGGCCTAGTTTCACCCCGATCTACCACCAGCCAGAGGCCTAGTGTCACCCCGATCTACCACCAGCCAGATGCCTAGTGTCACCCTGATCTACTTCCAGCCAGGGACCTACAATAGTGCCACCTCTACCTACCACCAACAAGATGTTTAGTGTCACTCCAATCTACCACCAACCAGAGGCCTAGTGCCACTGTGATCTATCACCAGCCAGGAACCTAGTGCCACCCTGACCTACCACCAACTAGAGTTGTAATGTCACCTTGATCTACCACCAGCCAGAGACATTCAGTATAGTGTCACCTTGATCTACCACCCGCCAGAGGCCTAGTGTCACCCTAATCTACTACCATCCAGAGGCTTAGTGTCACCCTGATATATCACCAACCACAGACCTAATGTTCTCCTGATATATCACCAACCACAGACCTATTGCCACCCTTATCTGGCTTAGCTTGAGACCTAGTGTCACCCTGATCTACCACCAGCAAGGGCCTACTGTCACCTGGTGCTACCACCAGCCAGAGGCCCTGTGCCACCCTGATCCACCACTAACCAGTTACCTGGTGTCACTCTGATTTACCACCAGCCACACAACTAATGTCACCCTAATGTAGCTTAGCCAGAGGCCTAGTGCCACCCTGATCTACCACCAGCCAGATGCCTAAGGCAAACCTGATCTACAATCAACTAGAGGGCTAGTTTCACCCTGATCTACCACCAGCCAGAGGCCTAGTTTCACCCTGATCTTCCACTAGGGATGAATGAGCAAGATTTTTAGATTAGATCTAGCAGTGAATCTGGCCTTTGTTGCTTACTCAACATGTAAACGAGAACAACCTTGTGATTCACCATGAGGTTGTGTTCTCGCCAAACGAACAAAGGAAAAAGCAGGGGGCGGTAACGGCGAGAAATTTCGGCAGGAATCGCGGCTTGGAGCAAAACATTTGCTCCCAGGATGCACATCAAGGCCCAGCTGCCAATCAGGAGAGATCAGAGCACAGGCATATACTCCATCTTGTGTTCTGTGTATAGGATAGACGCAGGGAGAGACGTGTAGTGTGACAGTGTAGGAGCCTTCTTAGTTCATTGTTATCTGCATGGTTCAGTGTTTTATAGGGCATTTACTTTTACATGAGCTACTAGCTAGTCAGTTTTGTTAAATTGTCAGCAGTCAGCACATTTAGTGTAAGTTATATTTTGAGTATTACACTCTTAGGTGCTGTTCATTGACTACACATGCACTGAAGGTACAATTGTGGTTGCTGCTACTTGTAGTGCCACGCATAGCTAGTCAGTTTTGTTAAATTGTCAGCAGTCAGCACATTTAGTGTAATCTATATTGTGTATTAGTAAAGACATTGTTAGTCATCTTTTTTTCACACTGTACATTTACTAAGGCTAAATAAAATCAATTGCAGTTCCTATTTACCAAAGAAGACCATTTGGTACAGTTACATTTCTGTGTTACTGTAAAATAAATATAGATATTTCAGTGTTTAATACCTGTTCTTAGTTACCAAAGAAAACCTTTTGGTACAGGTGCATTTTTTCCCGAAAAAGTAAAAGATCAGTGGTAGACCCAGGGGGAGGCGTGGCGTTGGGCGACCTGCCGCATCTGGCAGGGGGAATACTCCCCGGGAGTCCATCACTGTAGGACAGCAGCAGCAGCAAACTGTTGAATGCAGCAGCACAAGTTGACAAACAGGTCTGAGATGTTTGTGAAGCACCAGTATGCTGGTAGATTTATTGAGGGGGCGTACTACAATCATACAGCCACGTCATGTGGAGAGTATTGTGGACTGGGTCTCAGGGGCCTCAGGTGCAGCAGGCTCTTCTGCAGCAGCAACCAGCACAGCCGTGACAGGAGCAAACACGAGTTACCGTGGCTAATGTTCCTGTACCTCCCGATGATTCTCCCATGTTGTTTGACGAACAGCCTGAGCATCTGTCAGTGCAAAGTTCGGAGCAGGAGGCTTCTTGGGGAGTGTGGACAGGACTTGCTGGGCAAGGGTTCTGGATCAGTGGCTGCATTTGCAGAGGTTGGCTTAGATGAAAATGAGGATGATGATGATGACCGTGATGTCACCTGGGAACCACTGGTGCGTGTTAGGGCTAGCAGCAGTTCCAAAACAGACATAGAGGAAAGGCAGCAGCAGCAACAGACTGGGGATGGAAGGGGCCACAAATCTACCTCATGTGAGTCCCAAAGAAGAGACAGATGAGTAGGCACAAGCATCAGAGACGATGTGACCATGGGGGAGGTGGAGCTGAAGCAGATGCAGCAACAGACAAAGGAAAAGAGCAGCAGAGTGGTTACACGCACCTCTCCAGTGTGGTCCTTTTTCACACTGAAAGACGATGAAGAGTGCGTAGCAATCTGCATCCTGTGCCACAGGCAGATTCGCAGAGGACAGGCCAGATCACATTTGGGTACAACATCCCTGCTTACCCACATGCGCAAAAACCACAAACCAAAGTGGGAGCAGTACTTGCATTCTCTTAAGGATGGTGTAACCACGTCATCCTCTCTTCTTCCATCTACATTGACTCCTTCTCCACCTCCAACTGTCATTGTTACTATGTCTCAGGAGGTTGGTGCCAGCCTGAATTCCAGCTGCGAGGAAGTATCATCTACTGGCCGCAGGTTTCGTGGCATCAGACGACGTTTGTCGCCACAAGATGGGTACTCAAGTCACCCCTTCAGCTCCCCTAGCTTCTAGTCCTTTCCCCCACTCTACCAGAGTTATGCGCAAGGCATCAGGCTATGGGCCAACCAACAAAAGTCATTGAGTCATTGAACTCAATTCATGTCTAGCCAAACTATTGGCCTTGCACCTACTGTCATACAGCATTGTGGACTCGGGTCCCTCCATGACCTGATGGCCTGTGCCGAGCAGCAGTGGAATATACCAATATACCAAGCAGGCATTACTTCTCCTGCACAGTTGTACCCAGTTTACATGTAATGGATAACTTCTCCCGGGCATTGGCATACTCAGTGTCCAGCCAAATCCACGTCATCATGGACAGCTGGAAAACTAGGCACAGTGTGGCACGCTACCTGTCCTTTACCGCTCACTGGGTGGCCTTGCATAGCTCTGTTGGCAGTAGTCTGCAAGGCAGCAGTCTAGAGGCATTGCAGCACCTGATACCCCTGCCATGGGGTGTGGAGGGAAAGCATAGGCCACCCCAGTCCTCCACCTCCTGCATTCCTTCTACCGTCAACCCCTTTCTTTTTCACACTCCTCCTAAAAAGCCAGCAGAGGAGGACACTATGGTTGAGCGGGCATACCAGTACGGCTCCCTCAAACACATGCGTTGCCAGGCAGTGCTGAAACTGGTGTCTTTGGGGGTGAAAAGTCATACCGCCAGAGAACTCTTGTCTCCTTTGCACAGGGAGGTTGAGGCTTGGCTGATGCCCTCCCAGCTCACAACAGGCATTGTAATGTGCAACAACAAGGCCAACCTTGTGGCTGAGCTGCGCATGGGCCGCATAACACATATGCCCTGCTTTGCCCACGTACCGAACCTGGTGGTGCAGATGTTCCTCCGCACGTAAACAGGACTGGAGGACTTACTGAGACAGGCTCGCTCCATCTGCAGCCATGTCCGTCGATCTCCTACTGCTGCCGCGCCCCTTAGCAAGATCCAGCACCAACAGAGGCTGCCACGGCATAGACTGAATTGTGACACTGTGACTAAATGGAACTCCACCCTGCACATGCTCCAGCCTCTGTGTGAGCAAAAGCTAGCCATCCGCCATTACTTGGTTAGCATGGTGCATGGAGGCAGCAGCGCCCTTGGTACAGCCACACAACTGAGCTATTTTACCAGTGACTAGTGGCTGCAGATGATACGCTGTGCAAGGTACTGGACCCCTTTGAGCAGGCCACAAACGTTGTGAGTCGGGAGCGCTCAGGCTGGAACGACGTCATACCCATCATCTTTCTGCTTGATAATACCCTGTGTGACATGATAGAAAGTGGCGATGGGAGAGGAGGGGAAGAAAGGGGGGAGGAGGATGAGGGTGACATTACACTCCATAGCGCACAGCCAGCATCAGGAGTTCCAAGAAGAGGAGGAGCAGCATCAAAAAACAGGATGATTACTGGCTGGCCACCCTTCTGGATCACCGCTACAAAGACAAAATGTCACAGTTTTTACCCAACCCGGTGCAAGAGAAAGAAAAGGTGTCCCACCTGAGCAGACTACTATGCGACCAGCTGTGTGAGGAGTTCTGTGTACAACATTCCACACAAGGAGCTCAGGCGGACATTGCCTCCATTGTATCCTCCTGTAGCGGCGGCAGGTGGTGGTGGTGGTGTTGACGACAGCAGTTATGAGGAGGATGCCTGTCCTGACAGTAGTGATGCCATTCATTTTTGGGTCAACAGACTTGAAATCTGCCCGCAATTGGCACAGTATGCCATAAAGCTTCTTTCGTGCCCGGCATCCAGTGTTCTGTCTGAAAGAACCTTCAGTGCCGCTGGCATAGTAGTCATGGACAACCGATCAAGACCAGCAAATGTCATCGCCTCACCTTTTGAAAATGAACGAAAGGTGGGTTGCTAAAAACTATCATACCCCACTGCAGATGTCACTGATTGACTGACACAAGGACTCACTGGCCAACCAAGATGTCTCTGTGATCCCGCACTGCACCTGTCTCCTGAGTCTGTGGCTGCCTATCACCAAACACCCTGTCAGCTGAGCCTGCCTCGGTTGAATTTTTCTGCTATTATCGCAACGTCCAGGGTTGGCATTCATCGCCAATGTCATGCTTGCCATTATGCCAGCTAGCAATTTACTTTACATTTCTGCTGCTTCCGGGAGGCCAACAAACTGCAGATGAAAACCCCCAGTACTGCCACACTGATAGGTACCATTGCCTTTGCCTAATTTTTCAGCTAAGTTTGGTAAGATTGAGGGTTGGCATTCATGTCATCCACTTCATGATGCAAACTAGCAATATCGTCTACCTTCCTACCGCTTCTGGCACCACAGCAACAGTGCTGGCGCACAAAACATCTCGGTCTGACCCTCCTATGTTTATTCACAAACTTCAGGGCCCACTGCCTCCTTCTACTACTGCCGCCTGTCAGTACTCCATTCACTAAAATTGTAATACACACTTCGGGGTGGCATTGTCGTTGCACTACACCCAGCTCTAGATGTCAGTTCCCAATGCGGTCCACGCTCCGTCTCAGGGCCCACCGCCTCCTCCTCCTGCTGTTGCTGCCGCCTGTCAGTACTCCAATCACTAAAATTGTATTAAACACTTCTGGGTGGCAATGACGATGCACTACACCCAGCTCTCCATGACACTTACCAATGTAGTCTCCCTGGCGATAGCTGACCAGGGGCCACACACTGCTACTGCTCTCGCTGACCCACGCTCTGTCTCTGGTCCTCCATCCTTTTGCCTAATGTCACCCCGCTACTTCTCCACAACTTTATGGGTGGCATACCTAACACATGTCATCCAGGTCATGATGCCAGCTAGCAATGCGGTCTCCTGCTGTTTTGATGGCAGAGACTGTTGCTAGTGGGTTGAGTTCACCCTCAATGTCCTAATGTTTATGCTGCCTTCTGTACGCTGTCCATCACGCAAAAATCCTATTTGCCTGCTGTCACTTTGCCTGCCATTTTCTGGAAAACCACGACAACTTTTGGAACTTTTGTATTTTTCCCTTGTTGCCACTGTTCTTTTACACTTACCTAGCAAATTTGATGGTTCTAACATGTATAGGGGCTTTGCTAATAATGTTTAAAGTCGTCCTATTGACTTTATTGTAATTGGCGGAATTGGTTTGAGGAAATGTTCGCGAGACTGTCCGAGGCCTTTTCGCTTATCCCTATCTACCACCAGCCAGAGACCTAGTGTCACCCTGATCTACCCCTGCCATTGCCTAGGCTCTCTCTCTTCTCCCTGTGTGTAGTCTCCAGCCGTTGCCTAGGCTCTCTCTCTTCTCCCTGTGTGTAGTCTCCTGCCGTTGCCTAGGCTCTCTCTCTTCTCCCTGTGTGGTATTTGGCCGTTCCTTTTGCTTCATCCAATGCTGTTGACCTTCATGCAGTTTTGATCATCAGTCCCATTCCCTCTATGTGCAGTCTCTTAGCCCCTCTATCCAGCTCTGTGTTCCCCAGCCCAATTGAAGTGTTAATGGAGGAGGTAAGGTTTATGTCACTTTTCAATCTTATCTTTATATTTCACATTACTTGTACAATTTATTACCAACAAAATGTGCATTGTGATCTCGGACTACAGAAAATAACTTAACAAAGGCCATGTGTCATACAAATAGCACAAGAGAGTCCATTGTGTTGGACTGTAAGTTCTGTAGGTCTGAGCGTAATTATACAGAAAGTTCTGAGTATAAACCTGCAGAACAGAGTAACGTCACAATGAAATGGAAGGGCAAACAGATTATTACAAAGGACAAAAAAATGAGTTCATTGAGACTATGCGATCACTTGTCCAGGAATACCATAAGCAGGAGACAAGGGGTTACTTCTGGACCAGGCTCTGATCCAAAGAGCTTGACTTTTACAGTTGTGGGAGGGAAGCCCAGAAAGTTTACCTAGTATTGAGGCCACAAATGTTATGAATGAACTTTAGCAGCAGTTTGAAATTCAGAAAAGGTGGATAGGTGACCAGAAATCAATCTATTCCGCACTTGGTGCAAAGTCTTCTGGTAAAGCATCCCCATTGGCTGCATTTAGGTGTCATGCAATTCTCACTGCGAGTTCCAGCTTAGGGTTATTGGCACTAAGGTCACTTCAGCCACACGTGGCATCTCTTTTATGGGAGAATGGCAATGGGCGTACCACAGACATGCCATCCTGTTAAGTGAATACCAATATTTCAAAGATAACTAACTTAAATGGAGTGGAAGAAAAATGCTATTAGAAAATGTGCAAAACATTAAATTCTAAAAATTAATCTAACAAGTGTAGAAATTGTTTGTGGCATCTGTGTGGCTTTAAGTTCTTGTGATAGTCTCTTTTAAAAGATTGGCACTTTTCCTTGGAAATCGTCCTGACGGGTTGGAGCGGCCTACAAGGCCACTCTCGGTCTGTGTCCATTGGATTCATGACCACTGGCAGGAGCAGTCTGTGGGTTCCTGAATGGAATAATTCACCCAAGTTGAGTTTCCAGTGCAATATAACTGAACGACCCGTCGCTGGAGGCCCAGTTCCCGGCAGCACTTGCAGAAACGGGCGTAAGTGTTGATGTTGTAGTTGTAGATACTGGCAGATGGGCATTTCCCATCACATGACACAATGTTTACCTGCAGAAATAGAAAGCAGAGCCTGAAATGATTATATGCGTAGAAATTATTAACAGTCAGAACCCCCCTGACTACGAAAAAGCTAATATCATCAGGGAATGATTCACAATGAAAAAATTGATAAATATTATCTGCATATAGGCAATTGTTATGCTAAAAGATTTTGTGGATTTTGCAATTTTATCACTAAAAAAAAAAAAGGGTGCTCGGGGGTCCTGTTATGCTGCAAGCATTGTCCATAATGCAACATGAGGGGCTCGGGGGTCCGGTTGCTGCAAGCATTGTCCATAATGCAACATGAGGGGCTCGGGGGTCCGGTCATGCTGCAAGCATTGTCCATAATGCAACATGAGGAGCTCTGGGGTCCTGTTATGCTGCAAGCATTGTCCATAATGCAACATGAGGGGCTCGGGGGTCCGGTTATGCTGCAAGCATTGTCCATAATGCAACATGAGGAGCTCGGGGGTCCGGTTGTGCTGCAAGCATTGTCCATAATACAACATGAGGGGCTCGGGGGTCCAGTCATGCTGCAAGCATTGTCCATAATACAACATGAAGAGCTCAGGGTCAAGTCATGCTGCAGTTTGGGCGGTGTGAATAGTGGGGGATCCGCCAATTGTAATAGAGCAGTGAACTGTGAGGACATGTAAGTTATATGGAGGAAGAAGAATGGCTGCCATTGTCACCATTTATGGTGAGTAACACAACAACTGGCGAAGCTCACAATGTACTTACTGGTGTGTTACTTCGACAGTCGTTCTTTCTTATTGTCATGCGGACTGTCACCCGCTTACAGAACTTTCCATCTTCTTTACCTGAAACACACAACTGTCATCATACATCCAATTCTGAACTCACCCCAAGTGCTGACATTTATAGTTTGTGATTGCATATGTGGAGTCTGTTGGAAACATGGCTGCCCATCCCCATCCTTTGGGAGCCACACCTATTACTTATTACGGATTCCAGGGAAAACACTTGTTGTGTTGTTTAGTCTTACACATTGCTAGTTTGAGGAATTCTGATTCAGTGTTGGTGTCTAGCATAGCTACAGGTCAGTATGTGCTCTGTGTACACGAGTGACATACGGTACAGCCCGGTATATGCTCCGTGTACACGCGTGACATACGGTACAGCCCGGTATATGCTCCGTGTACACGCATGACATACGGTACAGCCCGGTATATGCTCTGTGTACACGCGTGACATACGGTACAGCCCGGTATATGCTCCGTGTACACGCGTGACATACGGTACAGCCCGGTATATGCTCCGTGTACACGCGTGTACGGTACAGCCCGGTATATGCTCCGTGTACACGCGTGACATACGGTACAGCCCGGTATATGCTCCGTGTACACGCGTGACATACGGTACAGCCCCATATGTACATGTGGGTTATTCCTGGCCTGCTATGGCTCGGTGTATTTTCCTACCTGTATAGAGGGAGATGTTCTGCGCTTCTCCCTTGAGAGCACCATAAGTGACAATTTACTTACATGTTTTGCAGCATCCGTCCAGGAAGGAGACCACATATCCACCCATCTAGATAAACAGAGAGAGACTGAGGAAAATAGTTCTGCAAAATTAGACAAAACTGCCTTTGCGGCTCAAAAAATCCTTAAGAGGGATCGCATGACACGCGATGAACCAAATTTGTGTAGTACAACAAACAGACACAATGATCTGGTCTGCAATGATAGATTACAATCTCCCCATACAGCCTTTATTTTCCCATAGAGATCACTACATAAATAAGTCTTTGAATCTAAATCCAGGGATCACTAAATTAAACTACAAAGCTTTGTAACTATATCAGTAGTGATAACTACACACAGAGAATAAAAGATTATTATTATCAGGTATTTACAGCGCAATTTACAGATTTCAGGAAACATAAATCTCGTTGTTAATTGAATGGGTGATATAGTTATGGTACCATGTCATAAATTTGTCAAACTCAGGCACGATATATATTTTTGGGGACTTATTATTATTTCTGGTTTTCCTTTTTTTTGGGTTTCAATGATTATTTTTCAATGATTGAAGTGGTAATAAGTATGTATGGTCTTTTTTTTTGGCACTGCACAATTGTGGTGGTAGTAAAATACAATGAAATTTTCTTTATTGGACTAAGACTGGACAAATACAATCGAAGAGCGGGTCATTTGAAGAGTTAACAATAAAATGGATGTAAGTGTTTCATGGAAATGGAAATCTTATTATATTTTTTATGTGTTTTTGCTTCTATTGGCGTTGTGTTTTCCCAGATGATACAATTGATGATATTTTCAGAGTCCTATTGAGGAAGCCGAATAGTGAAATGTGTCACACACTGGCATGTCTATGGAGTCCATGGTCTGTCCTGCCACATTCTGACTTTGTGCTGAAATAGGAAACATTTGCCAGACGTCCTGTATGCTGGCTAACATTAGCAACCCGTGTGTGTGCTTTTGTATGTATACAGATTTTGAGTTAGAAGGAAACGTTACTGATGTTATAAATGCTGAAGAATCATCACTAAGTCTGTGAGCGGATTTAGTCAGCATGTTTCTATCACTCTGATACACAATATAATAGCAATTAGTGTGATCACTCCAGGTGTGGATTATACTCAACCAGTGCTTTCATTCTTGCACTTCCAGCCACCACTCCCAGGAAAGCAGTTTGGGCAGAGTCATTCCCTCTACATGGCTAAGGATAATAACACATCAAGCATTCCATACCTTTCTCCCTATATCCCTATTTCCCAATATCCCAGCTGGAACATGCAGGAAGGAATAAGCAGCTTAGCAGTGTGCAGAGTGTCAGTTTGTATAATTAGGATAATTATTACACTGACCTTTATACATTCTGTCTCATTAAAGGGGGGACAGTTGATGGCTGATGTCATTAACACCGGTCCTACTGACGTATTTGTACAGTCGTATCTGAGGCACTTAGCTATCCAGGAGGAACCGGGCTACGGCCAGATGAGAAAAAACAGGAAGAGAAGAATTTAAGCATTTTATAAAAGCCATGGACATCCTACACAGCCACCATGACAGAATGATAAGGCCTGGGGACATTCTGATTTCTGCTACACACTGACAATACAGGCGTCATTATAAATTGGGGTGGGGAATTCATCATTACAATGACATTATAGCACAGTAAATCTGCAGGTAAGGAGAAGAAAAGAAAGTGTTGTATTTGAAGGGCAAAAGAAGTAGAGAGTACAGAATCTACAGGACACGGGAGGAAGAGGAGAGAACAGGAACTGCAGGACAGGAAAAGAGAGGGAGAACAGAGCAGATTATCTGCAGGTGACGAGAGGAGACATGGGCACGGTATCTGTGACCAGGCCACTATACAAGTTCTAGGGTAGGACATAGTAATTCAGAATGATGAAGCTAGGTAAAGATAATAATATGGACAGAGTGCTACAGATATTTGGACTTACCCTGTGAGTGAGAATAGTTCCATTCAGAAGGTTCTGAATGCATGACACGTTTCGGCAATGTCCACAGCACCGGCTGACATCTTTTGGAGGCTCATACACCTGGTTCTGGGAGAAAGGATTCCGTAAGCGAGCTATGATTTAGTATAAAATTTGTGTGCACTATTGTTGGGTCCAAGAATAAACAAACTGTCTCAGTCCCAATTCAGATCAATGACTTAATTTTTTCAAGCTAAATTTTGAAACCACTGTGTAATATAAAGGGGCATTGGTATTTTTTCTGGTGATATATTACATAGATGTTTTCCTTACTGTCCGTGATATATCCAATAATCCTATGTACATATAGTCCCACAGAGTGAATATAAATACTTTGTCACATATGTTATCATTACACACATTACAGAGGAAGTAAGAAGTTTACCTGCACTTTTTAAATTCACCAAAAACCCCTCTGCAGAATTTATATTAAAATCATTTTGGCATATGGTTAAGGGAATCTACTGTGTACAAAAAGTGACCAGTTATTTACCAACACGTTTATTGACTTGATCACAATTGTAGTGGATCCAAGGTTAAAAATACATTTTGTTAACTGTTCCCCTAAAAAGTTTGGGAATTAGGTTTCTTATAGCAATTAGTTTCTTATAGCCGGTTAGCCTAATTGGATGTACATTAAGGCCAATCATCAAACTCATCTCCTCTTTGATTAATGAGACATAATGAGAAAAGCAAAAAACTTTGACCTCCACAATTCAGGTTAATTCTTGGGAAGAGTTCCACCTTCTGTACAAACAATACAAACATATGATGGGACCACACAGCTGTCATACCCCTCAGGAAGGAGACTTGGGCTGTTTCTTAGAGAAGAATGCACTTTGGCATGAAAAGTAAAATTAAATTCCAGAACAATTTGCAGGGATGCTAAAGCAATAGAGAAGCATTTATATTCATTGTCCGATATATAGTCAACCTGAAAAAGCCACTGCTCCAAAACCGCTATAAAAGAAAGCCAGACTGCAGTTTGCAGATTGGGGATACAGATCTTACTTTCACAAATTTTTTCTGATAATTCCTAGATTGAAGTATTTGACATAATGACATTCTTTATGTTCAGAAGAAAAAGAGTGAGGGTTGCATGGCTGGCTGTGAAGCATGGGGGAAGAAACATCATGTTGTAGGGGTGCTGGGTGAGGAACGGCTGCATTTCACAAAATAGATGGCATCACGAGGAAAGAATATTATGTAGATATTTAAAGCAACGTCTCGAGCTTAGCAAGTATATTATAGCCCACTCACAAATGGACAATGACCCCAAGCATACCTCTAAAGCTGTAAAGAAATGGCTTAAGGATCACATTGTGAGGATGTCCCATTTATACCAGTTCTGTCTGAAGGAATTGGCCAAAATTCCAGCAACTTATTGTAAGAAACTTGTGGAAGGCTACTGAAAATTATTGGCTCAGGTTAAACAAATTAAAGGCAGTGTTACCAAATATTAACACACTGTATGTAAATTTGTGATATAGTCAATAAAAGTGAAATAACCTGTGAACATTGTTCCCTTTAGACCTGCACAAAGTAAATCTGTGGAGGGGTTATAAAATGGGGTTTGCTATGTGCGTTGTGTGGATTCCATCTTGTTCCGTCTCATATAACTGGCTAATCACTTTTGTACCAGAGCAAGAAGAGTAGATTATCTACCATGGACTTCCTCTTCCGGCTCTGCATTCCATGCCATGCCCCCGTACACGTAGAGGCTGCTGACTACTGACAGATACAGGTGAGGTGCTGGAGCCACAAACAGATGCATGGTCCAACACGCCAGAAGTCAGGGCAGGTGGCAAGCAGGAGTAGTCAAGGATCAACGCCAAAGTCAGTACACAGGAGAGTCAGTAACTGGAAAGCATAGACAGATTCAGCTGGAACCTGGGAACAGAACATATGGGAACTCCTTTTCCAGGCAACTTATTGTTGCCAGTCACTTCCTTATAAAGGGCAGGTCATGTGATGGATGGGAGTCATGTGAGCCACAGACACCTACCCCACCACCAGAGGGAGTGCTGGTGAAGAAGCATTCTCAGGTGGTATTCACGTGACTGCCAGCAGGTGAAGTGCATCTGTGGAACACTCTCGTTCTCTGAGGTAAAGGGGCAACTGATCGAGAGTCACATGACCTGGACCAGGAAGTGAGCTGAGACTGGGATCCTGAAGCAGAGTTGGTGCTGGCAGCAGGAGAGTGCAAGGTGGGTGAACCTGAAGGAGCCACCGATCCCCTGAACCCATAGGTCTGTAGCTACCTCACTAAAATAATGTTTTACGATAAAAAAGAGAGAATTAATTTAGCGTAGTGAATTTGGTTAAGCTGTGCAATCTTTATTCCTCCAATCATGTGCAAGCAAAAATCCTGTTTACTTATTATTTTCCTGCACATGATTGGGTATTTTCTGCAATGCAAATGTTCGCTTTGTTTCAGTTTATTTACTATAACAAGTGAAAACTCATGTTAAAAGTGACATGCTACAATATAATAATAATTAACCAAACAAGGCTTACCGGATTGCAGTTGGCGGCACAGCGCACAGACGAAACGTTTATTTTGTGATATCTGGAGATGGGATCGATCACAGACGTGCAATGCAATGTGGTGCAAACACCCTCCGATGTGTGCTCGATGATTGTCTGTCCTGGCCTAAGGATTCCACCATCTTTACTGAGACAGACCGATGTCTTTACTGCCATAGAGAGGTGCAGCATGAGATCAAGGTGCCATAAGGACCATATGGGGTTTCATGAACAGACAATGGGGTGACAGTGTTTGCTTAGCTGCATTAAAATCTGGTACAAACATGTTTCATAAGGTGAATATATTGCCCTAATGGGGGGGAATAAAGGGAATGAGTCTGCTTGATGGGGCATTCAAACTTACCACATTTGTAGACAGTACAGTTACATGGATTGGTTACAGAGTTCATAAATTCCTCATCAATTTGGAGTTTTTCTCCCTGGACAGATAAAACAGAGAGCATTGTACAGGACACCAAGGTCTTCATTGTGTGCAACACACTTCTCCCTTGCTCTCTCCACCAAGTGTCTATAGAAACCCAACCTAGAACCACTAACCAACTATTAAGTCAAGTGTTTCCCACTGGGGACATCCAACCAATGCTAGGTGACCCCAAATGACCCCTTTGGGGTGATCTAAGAGATGTTAGGGCCATTCCGAGGTGTGAACCCTTATGAGATGATCTAGTGACTGGCAATGTTAGGTGTTTGGTATATTCCATATTTCAAGGCACTGGTGTCCCTATTAATGTGAATCATAGCTGTTATCCCAAAGACAAATCTATTGACAAATCTAAAGTTTACTTACCAGATCACACTCAGGTTTTGGGATCTTCTCACAGGAACATTCTGGGAATATAAATCAAACTGAATTATTTTATATTATATTATTATAGTTGAGGTATTAGTAAATGCCTCCTAGAGCTGTTCTGCAGCATTCATGTGTGTGTTAAAACAATGCCAAGGAGGAATGACCCCAGGAGCTCCATCTCAGATTCTACACCCCTCAGTTAGCGTGTTACATGTTAAAGTTCATGGCAGTACAATTAGAAAAAAATTGAACATTTATGGCTTATTTGGAGGGGTTGCCATGAGAAAGACATTTTTTTTTATAAAAAAGAACATGGCAGAATGGCTTAGGTTTGCAAAGTTGCATCTGAACAAACCACAGACTTAGGGAAAAATGTCCTTTGGACAGATGAGACCACAGTGGAGAGTTTTGAACATAATGCACAGCACCACGTTCAGTGGTTATATCAACTGTGAAGCATGTTGGTGGAGGGGTGAATATTGTAAGTTAATATTGACCTGATCGGCGCCTTTTTTGGTAATAACTGCCGCCATCTTGTTAATAGGATTAGGTAGCCAAGGGGGGATTGTAGAATTGTGAACTCTCACTGTATTTCTTTAACAGTTTATAGGAATCTTGCAAAGAATTGATCTAAAACATAGGGGGTTCTTCTTTTTGTGTAAATTGTTTCTGAGATTCATTGATCCTGATTTATGAAAGCTCTCCAAGGCTGGAGAGAATACACTTTCATCAGTGAAGCTGGGTGATCCAGCAAACCTTGAATGGATCTGGTCCAGGATTCAAAACATTTGCTGGCAAATAGCAAATTTTTTTTAAAAATCCATTCCATGTTTTCTGGATCACCCAGATTCACTTCTGAAAGTGTATTCTCTCCAGCCTTGGAGAGCTTTCATAAATCCGGGCAATTGTGCTTGGCTTTTGGTTGCTTTTGGTGTGTGTAAACACTTACACCCAGGAAAGCCATGGGCAAGGTGAGATACAAAGTAGCCAAAACCCCTAATGGGGGGGGACTCCTTAAACATTTGTCATGAGAGTAGCTGGTGTTTTTACAATAATATAGCAGGTTGGACAGTTGGAATGAAAGGTAATGGCCCTTTCCCCAGAGAGGGGGGGTCTTCAATCAATTCCACCTTAAAATGATTAAGGACTTATGCCTAGGGGATAAGGAAGCCTTTCTATACTATGGGAGTGATCCACAATGGGACATGAAATATATGTCAGAATGTGCCAAAATGTGGTTACAATTAGCCAATTATTTTAAATCACATGAGATACAGACCCCAGATTCAGACACTAAGCAGCCCCCTCATTATACAGCCTTATATCCCGTCTTAAATAAAGACTTGTCTAACAGTGCAGGAGGAGGGGGGCAGAAACCAATTAGATCCCATGAATCCAGTCCTCTGTTGGTCCAGCTGTACCCAATGGCACCACAAGTCCACATGAATCCCGTGATGCTGCAGTAAGCTCCCAAAGTGTTTTTTCACCCATAACCACACAAAGCGTTGCATGGCTGAGTCCTAATATGAATATGCCAATCTTTTGGGTAATCAAAAGATAAATAAACCTTTAGATCCAAGAACATGCAAAGCCATTGGTAAGGGAGGACCAGATCTCAGGAAAAACCTCAAGGCTTGTAAAGCAAACCTAAAGAGAGTCTGCCGTGGCTATACCGCGCAAGATTACACATTGAATATTCAATTAATCTTGGGGAATGATGGCGAGACTCACATTACCCGGGACTGGGGTACCCACGCTTGGAGAAATCCCAGATCCTGCTACCCCAGCCAATGATTATCCTATGAGTACTGAACGAGGCATATGTGGGCTGAAGTAGGGGCAGAAATACCATGGGGCTAGGAAAAATATGGGTGTGAACAGTCTGTAAACAAAAACCCAAGGAACGTCCATCTGAATATTTTAAATGCTTTAAACAAGTCTGGACTGAAGAAGGTGGACTTCCTTTATATGGGGACTATTTGGACTCAAATCCTTGTCAATACCATGATCCCAGAACACGCAATATAACTTGTTCATAAATGGTATGAGGGAACACCAAAAGAATTAGGAGACGCCATAGCACAGAGTGCAGGGTGTTTTGGACAAAGTTTGGGGGCTCAAAGAGCTCTATTACAAGCTCTGCAATATGGAGCCTGAGGGGATATGAAAGATACAAAGGGAAGCAGCCTGCAGACCAAAGGAGACAGACAAAGGGAGAAGGGGGAGGCATGAGATAGAAGTCGTCACAGCACCTAATTATTTGGGCTTGTTTTGCAGCCGCAGGGGCCACCTGGGCATCTTACACTTGGCCATACATTATCTATATACTATTTTACTTATATATTCTCTATAAAACTATTTTAGACTCAAAATTGAGGCCATTTGTGGGTATAGCTAGGCCAAGATTGGATCATCCAACAGGATAATTATCCCAAGCACAACAGAAAGGCTAAAAAAGAGAGCAGAAAGACAAATAGAAAAACAATCAGGGTGATGCGATGGCCTAATCAAAGTCCAGACCTCAATCCAACAGAAATGCTGTGACAGGACTATAAGAGCTGCGCCTAAAGTAACATCCACAACCCTTAATGAACTGAAGCAATGTTATGAAGAAGACAAAATTCCTCCACAAAAATGAGAGATATTGATAAAATCGTACAATCGTTATTGTTGCTGATAGTGCTACTACAAGCTATTGAATCAAGTCCTGATATATGAATTAAACCTTACAATTCAAAGAGTCACATGACTACTGTATATGACCCCAGTCCCAGCCTACCTGTGCGCTTCAACATTCCCCCATTTTACTGCTGAGTTGTCTTGTAGAAATGTTATCATCCCAGCTTCTGCATGTCCCAATATTTGCTCGTTCCCCATCAAATGCCAATATAATCATGAACAATAAAATATAATGACCATGAATACTTACCACACGTTCTGTATGGACAGCAGCTTCCAGGGGTCCACATTTCCATTGCTGACATCCCAAGGTCACAGGTGGCATCAGGACATCGAGCTCTGTCACATACTATGAAGAGAAAACGTCACTATGTCATATGGGAACAAGAATCTCTATTAATGATTTGTGATATCAACACACAACTCATGGCTGTGCCTGGCCATATTGTGTCTGCTGGACCTATGGCTAGAACCTGCTAGAACCTGGGTCCCTGGCATGTTGGATCACTAAGTGATAGAATTCTCAGCTGTAAGTTCAGCCTATAATATCCGAACTTACCGCACTGGTAGGTGGGACAACATCTGTGTGTGCTGTTTTTGATGATGGTAAGTATCTCCCCTTCCTGGCAGGTAGGTACATCCTGGACACATATATTGCATCCTGTAGAGAGAGAATAATCCATAATGAGTGGGACAAAGGGACATTTTTCTTTGATTTCCCAGTGTCAATTCTTCAATCAAACAATTTAGACGTGTGTCCATTCCAGACAAATGATTTGCATACACTTCAGTTTCAGCACGTAGAAATGACAGCACTTTTTATACATCTTCCACCTGATTTCAGGCTCCATAATGTTTGGGACAGAGAATATATTTCTATGCTGAGTGATGCCAGGCCAATACTACAAGTCCTGCTTGTTCCGGCCGTTTGTCCCTTTGGGTTTCTCTTCAGCATAAGGAATGTTTGCTCATTTTAATCAGACGACTGGCTCGGCCATTGTAGAATGTTTTATTTTGTGTTGCAGTAGGTTTGGGATTATTATTGTGTTGCAGGATGAAGCGCCGGCCAATGAGCAGGCATTTACTGGAACGGAGTAGATAAAATGTCTCTATGCCTGTGGCAGTCATACTCGCCCAAGCCATACCACCCCACCCCCATGTTTAACAGATGAGCTGGCATGCTTTGAACATTGGGCAGTTCTCCGCACCTTCCTCTTACCATCAACTCTTTAATCTTGGTCTCATCTGTCTATAACATCTTTTTCCACAATTCTGCAGGCTCTTTAATTACATTCCTGTATACCTGTTCATGCAGTCTGCTGCAGATCACACCTGCCTCCTGGAGATGGATTATGATCTGTTAGACCGGCATTTGAGGATTCAGCAGTGGATGTCTTCTTTCGCCTACCAGTTCTTTGTGATTACAGCTCATCGGTGCATTCTTTGTTTCTTGATTTTGCTAAACCTGAGGATTGACCAACGTCTGTAATGATTTTATTTTGTTTAACACCTGAACCCAGCTGACCCAAACATTATGGGGTTCTGAAATGAGGAGGACACATGCATGCTAATATACCCAGGTGAATGTGCTAATTACATGAACTGGACACTGGGAGCCAATCACACAGATTGGACTCAGCCTTCCAGACAGAGGTCAAAAGGCCAAAGGCGCAGAGTGGACACTGAGGGCCAAAGGCGCAGAGTGGGCACTGAGGGCCAAAGGCGCAGAGTGGACACTGAGGGCCAATCACATGGACTGGACTATGGGATAAATTAAGCCATGTATACCACAGATGTGACGGATGCAGCAACTATTTTTCACCGGAACCAAAAACAGCATCTGATCATCCCGACAGAGAGGTGGCTCTTCTGATGGACCACACTTCTCAGGATCACACTCTGAAAATGAAACATTGTTATTGGAGCGTGGCAACAGACCATTATACAGGCCCAACCCATACTTTATACAGGACTGTCCTATACATTATATCCTCCCGCCGTATAAATTATTATTAATAAACAGTATTTATATAGCACCAGCATATTATGCAGCGCTGTACATTAAACAGGCTTGCATATATCATACAGGCCCATCCTTTATATTATATACAAGGGGGGGGGGGGGGGGGGGGGGCTGTACAGTGGATTGGTCCATTCAATACATCATACAGGACTGGCAGAATGGGGGGGGGCTGTACAGTGGATTGGTCCATCCTATGCATTATATCTTTATGGAATGGGGGGGCGTGCTGGAGATGTACCATATTATGACATTCTTACCACATGTGTATCTCGGGCAGCAGGAATCCTCTTCATGATAGGCAGTCAGTTTCTGATTGGCTGCGCAGGTTGGGATCAGACTGTCACACAGGGATTGGTTGCAGACTGGAGGAAAAGACAAAGGTGACTCTTATAGGATGGAAATGAAATGTTGAGGTGTGAATGGCTGAAGCCGACCAATCCTGAACAGGACAGCATTACGTCAGCAGGTTCTGGTTGCGGCAGCTGTATATTTCCAACATTACGGCACCTCCCCAAATCATTATTTACATGGCTGAAATATTATTAAATTGTATTTATATCGCAGCAACATAATACGCCCCTATTATTGGCCCTAACATGTCATTTCCACAGTAATTAGAACAGTTTTTCAGGGGAAGCCAATTAATCTAAATCCATGCTTCTGGGATGCGGGAGGAAACTGAAGTGCTCAACCAAACAGGGGGAAAACATACAAACTCCATGCAGGTTGTGTCCTTGCCAAGATTTGAAGCAGGGCCCCAGCCAAGTCTTAGCCAACTAACCACCATGTCACCCATTGCAATCACACTGCCCCCTATAGTATAGGATGTATGCTTACATCATGTATGACGTGTACTTACTGCACAGGGGGCGAGGACAGCAGGTCTGGTTGTCAGGTACAGCAATGGTCACCTCGCCGTACCTGTGGCACTGCACGTCCTGTGTGTAGGTGCAGTTGTCATGCACAGGGATGATGGTCTCCTTGGCTGCACATTTATACATACAACATCCACTTGCTGAAGTGTTCCAGGTCTCCCCGATCTCCCGTGGGGTCCCACTACTATCTGTACATGCTGCAATTAGGACATGAGAGCGTTGTCACAACACTGCATATGGAGGGGCCCCATTCATACATATAACACACTAACACTTACCACATTTACTCTCGGGGACGCACATAGTGGAGTGCAAGCGGTGCAGTATAGTCCCCTCTGGACACACACAGGTTTCTGTCAGTGCTGAACATGACTCTGTGTCATACAGATCAATCTGATCATTCTGACAGGTCTGCGGGACATCACAGACTGCTAAACATGGACGATATATTAATGATTCTGGACATGGAAAGGCTGCAGGATGGAGAAAGAAGAGCGTATATTACATATGTGGGGATCACATACTGTGCAATACGTTATATATTATAATGGGGGGAATTGTATATTGTGTTATATGTCATATATTATAATGACTGGGATCATATAGTGTGATATATGTTATATATAATGGCTGGGTTAATATATTGTGTTATATATTATATTGTATAATGGCTGAGATCATATATGGTAATATACGGTATATAATATAATGGCCGCGATCATATATTGTGTTGTACGTTATATAATAGCCAGGATCACTTATTGTCACGCTCTGAGAGACAGGACCACTAGGGGGCGCTTTGGCTTGCACAGAGGTGGTGTGAGCCCTGAGAAGGGCCAAGGCGCAGAGTCTAAGCCGTAAACAAGGTTTTCTCCAGAGCCCCTAGTGGTGAGGATGTTGCACTGCTGGTTGCGGTCCTTGGGCACACCAAGGTGGGCAAGCACGATACAAAATCACAAGGCAGGAGGATAGTCAAGGAAAGCCGGGGTCACGGCAGGCAGCAAGCAAGAGAGGTCAGGGCAAATGCCAGGGGTCAATTGCCAGGGATCCAGGAAACAGACAGCAATGACACAGAGGCCACTGCAGACAGAGAGAACACAGGAGACACTGGAAGCAGCAGGCGTAAGAAAACTAGATCACAGAACTGAGGGGCTCGGCACTAGTAGCTTGTTGCATGCCAGCGAAATAGCCTGAGCTGGTTAAGAGGCTATTTTCTGATTGGCCAGCGCATGGACGGAGTTGATAAAGCTTGGAAACAGAGGCTCGCATAGCATCAGAACTGCAAGCATGCGCAGGAGAGAGGTTCCTGTGTTTTAGTGAGGAACAGGTAAGTGTGACATATATTGTGATATACGTTATATATTATAATGGCCAGGATCATATATTGTGATAAAAGTTATATATTATAATGTCCGGGATCATATATTGTGATATACATTATATATTATAGTAGCCGAGATCATATATTGTGATATACATTATTTATTATAATGGCTGGGATTTTATATTGTGATATACATTATATATTAAAATGGCCAGGATTATATATTTTGATATACATTATATATTATAATGGCCGGGATCATATATTGTGATATACATTATATATTATAATGGCAGAGATCATATATTGTGATATACATTATATATTATAATGGCCAGGATCATATATTGTGATATACGTTATATATTATAATG
>NC_092866.1:66630696-66636999 GCF_032062135.1 Pyxicephalus adspersus | reverse complement strand
TTATATATTATAATGGCCGGGATCATATCTTGTGATATACGTTATATATTATAATGGCCAGGATCATATATTGTGATATACATTATATATTTTATTTAATTCCAGTGGCGATATAACAAACAAGGGACCGGTCATAGTTCCCTATTAGTACATAGCACGCTTTAAGCTGAGGTTTTATTACAATCTTTCCTTCATATGGTACAAATATTATTACTGATCTGCTTCCTCAGATTGTCTAGTAATATAATATTATCACTGACGGGCTGAACCATGTCATCATTTCTCCATTTCATTACCATTGGATTCACATGGATTTCGTTTATAATGATTAAATAATTATTGTAGTGAAATATTGGAGGAGAATATTTAATAAGCGTCGCCCACTATTGGTGATAAAATGTCCAGTTAGGTCCACAATCCTATTTACCCAATCACACAGTAACCTCCCCCCCTCCCCGCCAATAAAATCCAAGCTGATTGGTTATAGTGTTGTACAGCCATGTTAATGTTTTCCATATAACCGTCACCGCCACAAGTTAAAGTGACTCCACTTACGGCAGAAGTCGGAGTTCCTCCATTCGATGCAGATGTTGAATTTGTGGCACATTGCAGTGTATGTGGTCAGTGCTTTACATGGATCCTGGTTGTATTCTGTGTCCTGGGCCCACATCTCACAGAATTCGTCTGGGGACACCTGAAGAATGAATTACAGATCAGACCACGAAGGGTGAATCTAAGGGCCTCCAGTTGCAGGATTGCAGATTTAGAGTTTTGTACTCAAACATTAAATATATCGAATTGAGATTATCTGCCGTCTGACAACCGACATCTGAACCTTCAACTGACCCCCCATGCTAGTGTAAGGAGTCGTCAGAGTGCTGTACATAACTTCCTGGAAACATTCCAGCACTCAATCCATTCTTCCCTCATCAGACCTGCTGCAGCTTCTAATGCACATTGGACCTGATTTATTAAAGCTCTCCAGGACGAGAAGATAGAGTATATTGAGTGAACCTGGGTGATCCAGCAAACCTGAAATGGTCAAGGATTTAAAACCTCTGCCAACTAATAGTAATAGAAATCCATTCCAGGTTTGCTGGATATACCAGGTTCACCTATGCTAGTCTATCTTCTCCAGTCTTGGACAAATCAGGGACATTGTGAAAAGTGGGTTAGAGGGGAGGGTAGATTTAACAAATGGAGAGCGGGAGCGGAGGGTAGATGTAATAAACAGAGGGGGGTGCTGGACGGCATCTGAGAAAGGATGGCAATAGCGGGGCTGTGATATTGGGGAGAGTCCCCCTTAAATGTATAGGATTAGAGATCCCCTTTAGAGTCTGTGTCTAATAGTAAGGGGACATAAATTCTCCCTCCCCAGGTATTCCTCTCATCAGATAACCCAGCAGTCATCCTTCTGATCTGCATTGTACAACCCCGGGGTCATAGAACTGCGGATGTGGCAGATAAGGGGAGTGGGGTAATAATATTTCCATCACACAGAGGTCATTGCCTTTTATTTTACCATGTTATTGTTCTGTGATCCCTTTTATGTTTCTGTCGGGTTTATGCTCTGGGGGTTTTTGTTGTTTTCACCTAATAAACATAAAAGTGTAAGCTGAACCTCTGAATGCTGGAAGTAGAAATAGTGGGCGCCCCTCTCCCGAACGTTACTATAGAAGGTGAATGATCATCTGTGACCGGTGAATGTGTAGGGTGAGGGCCCAGAGACGATCATCACAGGGGCAACTGAAAACTAAATAATGTCAGAATACTACAGGAGATACCAGGGGGTGGGGGTCAGAGATTCACTTTACCTGTGTAGCGCCCCCCGCAGTGTGCGCTGTCACCTATAGACCCTATAGTAATATGTACATACAACCCAGTGTAGCGCCCCCTGCAGTATGCAATACGTACATAGGGGTGGCAGCTGCTGAAAGTTTGGTTTACAATCATCCGAAAACATGGTGAACAGTCCACCACGGAGCAATTCAGGTCCTGCCGCCTCTCCTTCCCCACATACTTTAAAGTGTAGGGAACTTGCCAGCTGTCCAGAAACTCGTCAGAATCGTCACCCTGGGTCAGGACTCTGCCATTGGGCAAAATTAAATCATTTGTTGTGTTCCCATCGCACAATCCTAAAAGAAGGAGATGGGGGATTAATATGCAACCAATAATGACAATGCCGAGGTCACCTATACAGGAACATTCTGTACATTCACCGTGTGTCAAACTTAAACAATTAGATTACCTGAAGTATTCTGAATATGAATTTGGGGCCCTAACATGGATCCTATGGCCCTAATATGAATTTATATCCACACACAATACAGATCATGAGTCAGTCAGCAGAGATTCCAGATGAGGGCCACAAATACTGCTCATGGATGCCAATTAAAAGGTTCTGTGAATAGAGGTGATAGACCCCGCCCATGAAGAGCAGAATTCCCAGAATTGTACAACCGAAAGCAGCAATCACTGCACAGAAAATGTTTACACCCGGCTCATGTTCTTAGTCTCATTTCTTCCCATAAGTTGGTGGTTGTCAGGGGTAGAACTAACTACAGGGTAGGTGGGGGGCTCCCATAATTTTGATGAATTATGAATTGGGCATGTAGAGTTCAGTGTGTCCCTTTAACACACTGCCATTTCCACCAGATACTGGACGTTTACATTTTGGGAGATTCTGGACATGAAATATATGATAAATTCTGAGGGCAGCAGACCTGTTGATCCTGCCATTTTTTTTGGTATTGTTTCGTTTTTTTAATTCTGCAGTAAAATGTCACAGCGGAGTTGTCACAAGGAAGATTTAGATGAATTTGAACTTTAAAAAACAAACAGATTTGCTGAAAGTTGCAGCAACAGTTTTTACTTATTTGAAAAATTTGTTTTAAAACCATTTGCAAATTTTTGTAAGAACTCTTTATTAAATCCTTTATTTGGAGTCCTCTGAAAATCTGCAAGAATCTGAAAGCTTTGCATTATACTGCCACCTGCAGGAGGACACTCACATACTTGTGACTTCCAGAAGGGGCGACAAAGCCAGAGAGGACTCCAAGGACTATTCGGGTTCCTAATACGGGGATAGAAGATAAAATGTCCTCCGCATGGAACATAAATCATATTGTGAGCTGGAGACACCTGGGACCGCAGGACCCTTTTGTGTCCAGAACCAGGCATGTAGTGACCACATGGTGGGGCCCTGGTACCCAAACACCCGTAATGTATCCCCAAAGATCAAAGAACTCAACAGTGCCCCCTATAGAGTAAAATATACAATGGCATAGAAAGTATTCCGACCCCTCAGTTATCAGTTTTATTGTGTTTTATTTTGATGTTACAATCCCTTAAATTCCTATTGTTCCATTATTCTCAGCTCCCCATAGTGACAAAGTGAAAATAACATTTTAGACAATTTTGTAAATTTAATAAAAAAGTAGGAACTAAATTCTGACCTTCCCATCAGTATTCAGAGCCTTTACTCGTATTTATCGAAGCCTCCGAACCCTTTAGGTGAAGATACAACAAGCCCTGGATTGGGCAGATTGGATGGGGACCATCAATAGACAGATATTTCCAGGGCTGTCCACAGATGTTCAGTGGGGTTCAAGTCAGGGTTCTGGCTGGGCCACTTGGCTGTGTGCTTTGGGTCACGTTGGAACCTTCAGCCAGTCGGAGCTCCTGAGCACTGTGGAGGTTTTCATTGAAGATATCTCTGTACTTTGCTCCATTCAGCTTTCCCTCATCCCTGACCAGTTTCCCAGTCCCTGCTGCTGAAAAACACCCCCAGAGCATGATGCTGCCACCACCATGCTTCACAGTTGGAATGATATTGGGCAGGTGATGGGCGGGGCCCGGTTTCCTCCAGACATAACACTTGGAATTGAGGTTTCATCAGACCAGAGAATCTTCTTCCTTACAGTGGGATAGTTCTTCAGGTTCTTATTTGCAAACTCAAGCCGACTTTCATGAGTTTTGCACAGAGGAAAGGCTTCAGTCCGGCCACTCTGCCCTAAAGCCCAGATCGGTGGGGTGGGGGGCAGTTCTGGTTGTCTTTCTGGAACTTAGTCCCATCCCCACACAGTCAGGGTAACCATCGGGTTCTCGGTCACCTCTCTCATTGGAGCTGTTCTCCATCAATTGCTCGGGTTGGTCAGGTGACCAGTTCTTGGAGTCTTGGTTGTACCAAACTTCTTCCATGTGAGAATTATGGAGGAGCTCTGCTGGCCTTTCCTGTGACCTCATGGCTGGGTTTCTGCTCTGATTGTAGAGAGGTGGCACCTTACCACACGGGGGCGCTAACCAACTTACGACGAGGGGGGGGCACCAATCAACTTACCATGGGGAGGCGCCAATCAAATTACCACGGAGGTCACCAATCAACTCATCACAGGGGGGCGCTAATCAACTTACCATGGGGGGCGCCAGTAAACTTAGCACGGGGGGGCACCAGTCAACTTACCACGGGGGGCACCTGAGCTAAAGTTTAGTGTTGTTATAAAAGCTTTGAATATTGATGGAAAGGGGAGATTTTATTTTAATTTATTAAATGTATAAAATTGTCTATCATTCTGTTTTCTTTGTTCTTATGGGGAGCTTAGTGAAGATTATTGAGAAAAAATAAAAATTAAACCATTGTAGCATCATTTTATGTTTGTAATCTGCTGAAGAATTCACAGCTTGGTGGTTGAGCAGCAATCATTGGTGTGCAGAGATTGCAGCAAAACTATCATACAGAAATCTCCCCATTGTGGGAGGGGCAGAGACACAAACTACAGGGGGAAATCTCCCCATTGTGGGAGGGGCAGAGGCTAAGACACAAACTACTGGGGGAAATCTCCCCATTGTGGGAGGGGCAGAGACACAAACTACTGGGGGAAATCTCCCCATTGTGGGAGGGGCAGAGACACAAACTACTGGGGGAAATCTCCCCATTGTGGGAGGGGCTGAGGGTGCAATTGCTGTACTCACCACATAGTCCCATTGATGGTGGTTTAGTGGTGGAATTGGACTCTATTATCATCAGACCATTAATGTGAAACCATTGGATCCTAATATTGGATGGTGTTTCGATGAAATACATGTTTCCACTGTCCACAATTCTATATCCATATTTTCTAACCATTGGCCAAGCATTTCTGGAATTTACCGCCACCTGTAAAAGAAAGTCTTTTCTGAATGATGCTATTATACTTTTATATAGTTTCAACATATACCAAAGTGCTGTACAAAGCACTGAACCAGTCATATCAGTCTCTGTAGGAGGTGTCATCTGTTGAACCCAATGTCCAGGACTTATTGGAAGAAGTTGAAATCTTCCTGTAAAGATTTCCCTAAATGGTTTTTTTCACAACTCTAAGCATCATGCCTTATTGTCCCGGGGTGCCTTATTGTCAAGGGGGGAAATTATTGTCCCGGGGTGCCTTATTGTCAAGGGGGGAAACTATTGTCCCAGGGTGCCTTATTGTCCCGGGGTGCCTTATGGTCCAGGGTTTATTATTGTCCCGGGGTGCCTTATTGTCAAGGGGGGAAATTATTGTCCCGGGGTGCCTTATTGTCCCGGGGTGCCTTATTGTCCCTGTTCCTTCTGTGCTTTCAGGGGTTTCAGAGGAATCTGTTCTGCCATCTATCCCTAATCTTTCTGTCCCTCCTACTGTGCTAGTCATTTCTGTAGATTGTGGGGATAGAAGGGGGAATAAGGGTAAGGTGGCTGCCATTTCTTGTAAGGGAAAAGGATGAAGAATGGTCAGAGAGGACCTGAATGAGCTCTTAGCATGGTTTATAATGCTTTTTCAGATGAAGGAGATATATGTGAAGCAGTGGAAGTGTCTGGAGGTCCTTCCTTCGTGAGGACCGATTCTTTAGGCAGATTGGATGAGGCCAGGCTCTGATGAAGGTAACAAACATTAATAGTGCTATTGACATGGCCTCATTTTTACTTTCATACTGACATTTTGTTTTTTGCTCTTTTTTTCTGGTAGATATCCATCCAGCAAAGTATAGATGTGTTCCCTCTTACTGGGAAGTTGCTGTCCTTGGTTGCATGGTCGGTAGTCCTGGTGGGGACAGGCCTTGCACTTCATACATCTACAGGATAAACCCCTTTCTTTTTAGTCTTTGGAAGGGACTTTAGTATTATAATTGGGATGTGATGGTGAAGGTCTGGTGTGATGGTGATGGTCTGGTGTGATGGTGATGGTCTGGTGTGAAGGTCTGGTGTGATGGTCTGGTGTGATGGTCTGGTGTGATGGTGAAGGTCTGGTGTGATGGTCTGGTGTGATGGTGATGGTCTGGTGTGATGGT